>NC_079200.1:32672633-32900133 GCF_029499605.1 Hyla sarda
CACGGAAAATCTGCTGCGGACAGCAAAAGAAGAGCCCGCCCCCTTTCAAATACGCAGCGGAAAACCCGCTAGAAAATCCGTGCGTGTGAACGTACCCTTAAGGGTGTTTCGTGTCATCAAACAGCAATGAATTAGGTTAAAGGAAATCTGACTAAAAAAGCTTTAGGCTAAGTCTCCACATGGTTTTTCTTTCTGGCAGTTTTTGAGCCAAAGCGAGAAGTGTATTCAAAAGGAATAGGACATATAAAGGAAGGACTTATACTTCTCCTCCCTTATGGATCCACTTCTGACTTTAGCTCAAAAGTGGAAACTTAGCCTAAAACAATTAGTCATGTGACGCTCCCCACATTACTGCATTTACCCGCAGCTGCTCCCGCATTCATTGTAGTAGATTTTTTTCTTTTCTTGTGATTTAAGTGTGCATTTTCACTATTGTAATAAGACAGCGGTATTACTGAAAATGTCCCAAGTTCAAAAAAAAATAATGATTTTTTTTTCAAAGTAAAAGCAAAAGTAAAAGTAGTAAAATGACAGAATGAATAATAAAGGTGAGAAGAGTGCAACTGCACTAAGAGGGGAAAAGAAGATTGCAAAGCAGGTTATTTGAAAGATTATATATTGTAGGTGACATAATAAAAAATTACATATATATATATATATATATATATATATATATATATAATTAAATAAAATAAATAAATATATATATATATATATATATATATATATATATATATATAACAAATGAATGTATAACATATATATATATAAAAAACAAATGAATGTATAACAAATATATATATATATATATATATATATATATATATATCTGTAATGTCAGATCTTATGAAACAGTAATCTTTACATAAAAGGGACGCATGTTTCTATTTTTTTTTTATGGAAAAGAAATGTTCAGATATCAGTCAAATCTAAAACTCTACAGCTTCAATGCTTTTTTTTTTTTTGTTTCAGCCATTTTTATTTTACAGTGCTGCATTTTCTTCTCCTTGTTACACCTCTCCCATACAGAGGTGTAACTTGTAGCTGTTGGGCCCTGATGCAAAATCTGCAGAAGGGGCCCATATAGCTACTAGAGATGAGCGAACTTACAGTAAATTCGATTCGTCACAAACTTCTCAGCTCGGCAGTTGATGGCTTATCCTGTGTAAATTAGTTCAGCTTTCAGGTGCTCCGGTGGGTTGGAAAAGGTGGATACATTCCTAGGAGAGAGTCTCCAACCCACGGGAGCACCTGAAAGCTGAACAAATTTATGCAGGAAAAGTCATCAACTGCCGAGCCGAGAAGTTTGTGACGAATCGAATTTACTGTACGTTCGCTCATCTCTAATAGCTACAATGTTCAATTTATATTACTGGTCTCATATGGGGCAGTTGTGCCTTGGGTCCCCCTTAGGCACTAGGGCCCTGGTGCGACTGCTACTTCTGCACCCCCTATAGTTTTGCCTCTGCTCCTACAGACCTCTATAGGTTGAAAAAAAATATGCAAAGAAAAAAAGGTTCTAAAAAGGTGTAAAAGCCTGTGCCAAGTACCGCATGGTATATAGTTTATAATGTTTTTATATATGGGACCCTATGTATGACTACATGCAACTAATGGTATATGTTGGGAAGCCCCTGACGCAGACATAATATATATATTTCTATCACTTAGGATTGTCATAGAATATAATAGGAGTTTTACTCACCAGTTTGATCTCGTGCTGTTTATTGCTGAGACCAGTTATTGGCCAACAGCAGGGCGGCCCAAGACATTGTGCTGCCTGTACTATGCCATTGCATATCAGGAGGATATGATTTAAAAAAATAAACGAAATTCTGGGGTTTTGTATTTTTTTTAGTTTTAAGTCATTTACCATACGGGATTAATAATGTTATATTTTAATAGGTCGGACTATTATGTACCTGGTGATAACTAATATGTTTATTTTTATTATGTTTACATGTTTTTTAATTGAAAAACAGGAAAGGGGGGGGGGCAATTTGGACTTTTACTATGGAAGAGGTTAAATGTCAGATATAAAAACTTTTTATATGTTGTACATCTTGGCAAAACAATGGTTTTCCTGATATACTTCTTTAAAAAAAAATCACATTTTATTAAAGAAAACTGCCTCCGAAAATCCCACCACTAGGGGTCCCCATATCTCTTGGGACACTGAGTCTCACAGCAGCAGGAGTGTGTCCAAGGGTCATGGATACAAGTATGGCTGATGGACAAGGCAGGAGGAACACAGCCTGCAGCAACACTGCTGTAACACAGAGTTTTACCAATCAGGTGCCTCCAGCTGTTGCAAAACTACAACTTTAAGCATGCCTGGACAGTCAAAGGATGTCTGAACATGCTGGGAGTTGTAGTTTTGCAAAAGCTGTAGGCACACAGCTGAAGGCAACACTGCTGTAAAAAAGAGTTATTCAAACACTGTACCTCCAACTATTCCAAAACTACAAATCCCAGCATTACAACTGCCTAAGGATGACACACATGAATGAGATAGGAAGATGTAAGTTATACACTGACCATATTGTCTTTGGTGGTAGAGTTCAGGCAATCTCCAATAATCGTGTGTGTGTGTGGACAGCTTAAAACTAGAGGAAAGGGTTACAGAGCACAGCCGCCAGGCCCCCCGTCCCCCCCCCCCCCCCCCAAGAGCAGTGAGTCAGCTGTGTGAGGGAGGGGGAGGAGTCATCTCAATGCAAACAACAAAGACACTCCCCCTCCTTGACAATTGAAAAGAGATTGATCAGCTGTAATATGCTACTTTTTTTAGTGAGTTTATGTGGGTGATAGAGACATAAGAATTACATGTACATGATCAGGATGAGGTACTGAGTAACATCTGACAGTTTTGTTTTTTGTGGGATCTGACAGGTACGCTTTAATGTGTGTTTTTTTTTTAAACACACATTAAAGGGAGGGGGGATCCATTGTAGGGCTGGCCCTGGCTAACAGGGTTTATGGGCATGTCATCACTGCAGTAATCTATTTCAGTTTTTCCCAATCAGTGTGCCTCCAGCTGTTTCAAAACTACAACTCCCATGCTGGAAGTTGTAGTTTTGCAACAGCTGGAGGCACACTGGTTGGGAAACACTGCCATTGCAGCAGCAGTATACAGATAGAGCTGGGAAACACTGTTCTAAACAAAACACTGAACACAGAGAGAACTGAGCTTTTTTTAAGATTGTCATAAAACAAATAATTTCACCCATTTGATTCCCAAATACATTAAACAGCCCATTTAAGGCCATAAATAAGTACTGGACCTATAGAGTTTCTAGCACATCTCCAGCTGAGTGGGCATGTTTCTGCTGAGGTGCTACACCTCATTGTTCCTGACTGTGGTCGTGCAGCTTCGCAACCAGTTACCACAGTCAGCAAAACAAACAAGTGTCCCTGCTTAGAAAAATGGACGAACAATAGACAGCCTACATGTGCCCTGCTAAGAGTACAGAATAAATGAATAAACACCAAACCCCGGACATCCAGAGGATATATCCTCACATAAAATAAGCTCCTCTTTGTAAATGTACCAATAAAATTCTACTTTTATTTAATCAATTAAAACAATATACCAGAAAAATGTGATTTAAAACTCCAGCCTTCTGTCCACTATTGTTTGCACATAGCATTCACTATATAAACTCAGTGTGGACCACTGCTGATGTTAAAACTCAGAACCCTATACCTCCCCTACATGTTTCGTGGCACCAGCCACATCATCAGGGGTATTGAGCCACATCATCCGGGGTTTATCCTCTGGATGTCCGGGGTTTGGTGTTTATTCAGCTATTAGGTACCTCTGCTCCCCCTATGGGCATTGTGTTTGTCTGCTAAGAGTCCCATCCCAGCATGCATTGCTGGCAAGAATGGCACCCTGCAACAGCAGGGGTCTACAGTAAGTACCCAGAAATGTATTGCTCATTTTTGCATTGGGGGGGAACCGATACAAGGATCCCCTCTCATCGGGTCCTAATGTAGTGGGGACTTAACCTGAGGATCATACAAAGGGAAATGGGGGCAAGAAATAAAAGCAGTCCCCCCTGATAATACCGTCCCAAGTCCATTATATACTCACAGAATAGGTAAGGCCCATAGGTTATCCTTGGTCTGCAGCTGTGCGATATGCTGTGTCAGTTCACTTTGTCCTCTTCTAAAGTGCAGCAGTCACAGGATCATATCACACCTATTCTAACACTCCCCCCCCCCCCCCCCCCCCCCAATATATTTAGCCATGCTATTAAAATAAGATATAGAAAGTAGCAGGAAATGACAACAAAAAAAAATCTTGTTCACTATTGTGCATTATATTAGGTTCAAAAAGCTGAAAACTTAAAGAGACCTCAGATGTCTGGTCCAGCTCATTCAATGAAGAGCCGATTGCTGCGGGATGAAGCTGCTGTTACGGGCACGTTTCCACCCAGAATGGAGAATATGGGCCTGGTTGATGGGGCAATCCTTTTAATGAAAAATAGTAACAAAATAAAACAAAAAAAAAACAAAACACAAAGGTAAATTTTGTATTTTACCAATGAAATGTAGAAAAATGCTGAAAGGAAACTGATGGTAGAATTGATCCCATTCATTTTAAAGGGGTACTCCGCCCCTAGACATCTTATCCCCTATCCAAAGGATAGGGGATAACATGTCTGAGCGTGGGGGTCCCGCCGCTGGGAACCCCCGCGATCTCTCCTGCAGCACCCCTGTGATCTGGTGCACGGAGAAGCTTCCCTCCATGCCTGATGACTGGCGATGCAGGGGCCAGAGGATCGTGACGTCACGCCCCCGCCCCCGCCCCCTCACAGTCTACATGTTAGTTACTTTACTGTTGGTAAAGAATATACACCTCTTTGATAAATTTGAGGGAAGTATACATGATGTATGTCCAGGTAAACAGGAGGGGGAGGGGGGGGGGTGGAAGGTCAATAAAAAATTCCCCCAATGAGCAGGGAACAATAATAGAGCCACATTCCCTTGAGTGGACAGGGGAAGCTCCTATGGACGGAAAAAAGCTAAAGGGGCGTCAGTCACAAGGGTCAGCAGGGAACCCCGAGGTCGGACATCTACCGATCCCAATGATATGCAATTACATTCTAAGATTGGAGTAACTCTTAAAGGGGTATTCCGCCCCTAGACACTTCATCCTTTGGAAAGGGGATAAGATGTCTGATTGCGGGGGTCTCGCCACTGGGAACCCCTACAATCTCTTCTGCAGCACCCCCTGTCATCTGGTGCCACTCCGTGCCTGATTACTGGCGATGCAGTGGCCGGAGGCTCATGACGACATGGCCCCACCTCCTCGTCATGCCCTGCCCCCTCAATGTAAGTCTATGGGAGGGGGCATGGCGGGACTGTGACTTCACGAGCCTCCGGCCCCTGCATCGCCAGTCATCAGGCACGGAGCGAAGTTCGTTCCGTGCACCAGATGACAGGGGGTGCTGCAGGAGAGATCGAGGGGGTTCCCAGCGGCGGGACCCCTGTGATCAGACATCTTATCCCCTATAAGGCCAGAATCACAGGGCATTTTCTTCATGTGTATTACGGAGCACAATATACTTACATGTGTATTTCAGAGCAGAATGCAACAGGTGCACAAGCCAGCTCCAATTGATTTTAATAGGAAACATGCACCGTTGTTTACATGATCCTTTTAGTGTAGTGTAATTTTACAAAAAAAAAAAACAACAAAACCATATGCCGATTCTTCATGTGTATTACACGCATGTTACGTGTTGTGGTGTCTCGGTACAGTATTGCATACAGTACCTAGTGTAGAGGTCCCCAAAGTCAGAGTAACTACGTTCAGGTGGGGTTCCTCAGGTGGGACAGCCCCTAGTCGCCTCTCCTCAAGTCTATCTCTAATAATAATAAATGTATATATTTAATAATTAGATGTATTCTATAGTAATGTATAGTACTTACCTTGTTCAGCGTTGCAGGAACTTCGGTCATGTGACCATGCTAGTAACCTCTATGGTATGTTGCAGGACCTTAGGAGGTCCTTGGGTCACGTGTTACCCACAAATCTTTGTAATGGTGATTGACATCAGTATGGACCAATTAGCATTAGTCCAGCCCCTGCCCATATAAGGGAGCTGCGTCCAATTATCGCTCTCTTGGGTTGCTGCTCTCGTGGATGCCGGACTAGCAGGACGGTTCTACGCAACTTTCAAAGACACGCTAGGCCTCAAAACACCTGCCGGCCTCAGCGGAACCAAAACCGTGAGTTCAAATCTAAATCCCCGCTAATGCTAGTGTGACTACTGGACCGCAACTAACCCCTAAATCCAGTGGAGCAACACATAGTACTAAAAGACTCTTAATGCTAAAGTCCCAACCTTTGTCAATCATCAAGGAAAATCTATTGTTATACCCAGAGACTGTTGTAATATTGAAGCTTGCAGAAAACCTTCAGTAAAAGTTAATGCTGTTTCAGAAACTCTACGGTTGTGGACAATCTGTTTTTCTTATCTACCTCCCTATCGCTCTTGGGTAGGAAAAGCTTTATTGAGGAGCCCTCACCCTGGCGTCATGAATAGCATGGGTTATCAAGCACCCTTTAGTTACTGCACAGCTACACTCCCCATACCCTACACCCCCCAGGCTATCACACGTGTCATGCTTTCACTGACATGAATGGGAGAACTAAAAATGCTCCTGATACACATAAAATAGGTTTCAAATATATCTGAAAATAAGCTTCATAAACAAATGTGTTCACAAAAAATACACATCCATACAACTTGTTTTACGTTAAATACAGTATTTTGCATGTATTTTTGGGTTGTGCACTGTGTGAATCCAGCCTATGCGTTTGTTCTACTGGTGTATACATTTATATTAGCATTGACAGTGAATTTACTCATCTTATACTCTAGAAGACATATAGATTAGTAAACATGCCTGTATGAAGGTTTTCTTTAAGGAGTCTTTACATACCACTTCCTTGTGAAATGTCTTTTAACCATTTTGATCGCTATAAATAAATACACGTACAAGAAAACTGCAAAAACATCTAAGGCTTTGGGAAGTAAACAGCACACGACCTTACAGGGGGGCTTTTATTCTTAGATTTCTTATTGGAAAATAACACACGCACACTGGCTCAGTGCATATGATTCATCTGAGGGGGTCTCTGAGTCAACATCTGGGTCATTTCATGTTGGCTGGAAAAAAATCCCACTCAAACTGTTAATGGAAAAGATTATGTGCAGTTCAAGTACTTAGAAAAATATGTATTGTTCAATTTTTAGGGCCCATAATAATGGAAACAAAGCCTAGTAAAAGGTGATCGGAAAAGTCTAGGGTATGTTCACACGTGTTTGTTTTTTGGCCATATTTTCAGCCTTAAAGGGGTACTCCCACCCTAGACATCTTATTCCCTATCCAAAGGATAGGGAATAAGATGTCTGATCTCTGGGGTCCCGCCACGGCCCCCTCCCATAGACTTGCATTGAGGGTACGGGCTTGACGTCACACAGGGGCGGAGTCCTGACGTCACGGACTTCCGTTCCCGTAGTCGCGACTCAGACCCTCCAGCGCTTCCGGACAAAAAACAGGTGGGTGCCGCATGCAATACTGCGGGGGTCCCCAGCGGCGGGACCCCCGAGATCAGACATTTTATCCCCTATCCTTTGGATAGGGGATAAGATATCTAGGGTGGGAGTACCCCATTAAAGGGGTTATCAGAACAAGGGGTCCGACCACTTGGAGCCACCTTGATCCCCAGAATGGGCCCCGTCTCTCCCTGCTGCATTGAGCAGTAGGCAGCACGCACTCTATGCTTTGTCCATAGAAGCCTTAGGAGATACCCAAGTAGATACCAGCAGTCGGAACCCCCGCAATCAGACATTTATCCCCTATCCTGTGGATAGAGGATACATTTTTAGGTGCTTTATAACCCCTTAAATAAATCCCTGGAAATTTTTGGCTGTATTTTTTCATTAAAAAATGTCTGTTTTTTAAGGCCTGGAAACAGTGACAAAAAAAAATGCAGTTATTCACACCAAAAAACTGCAGTTATTTTAGGCTGGATTTAAACAGAATTTTGGTCAGTACAAGGCTCAAAAAGTGACAGGGAACATAGCTTTTTTGAGCAGTTTTTTCAGGCTTCAAAAAAAATAAAAATAAAAAAGTACCACCTTTAAAAAAATTAAAAAATATGTAAAAAAAAAAAAAACAAAAAAACATATTCAGCATGAAAAAAAACCCAGATTTTTATTTTAGGGTAAAAATGCAACCCAACAATTGTGTGAAGGTGGCCGGACTGTCAAACAAACAGTACTAAAATAATAGTGTCATACCGTGTCCAATGTGCCACCAGAGGGCGTTATCCCCCTACTACAGCATAGGAGCTCAGCAAGGCCGTGGGGTGATGTTTATACAGAAACGAAACAGCCTCAAAAGAAAAGCTTTACTTGCTATAGTTTTTTTGCTTTTTTTTTTTTTTTTTAGCAACCAAGGAAAAAAGGGAATGAAACCATGGCACTGGTGGATTCTTACGGAGAGGCATTCCACATGGGTATGTGCCTAACAGCAGGAAGGATCAGGTGCAACGATAGGCGACATCCGCTTCTCATGATATCACGATTCCTTTGTTTATTTGGTACATCTGAACAATAATCTCCTCTGACACGTGATGTGACCCCATTCTTTGGATAACTATACAGAGTATAATGCAGGCACGCAAAGATACGCCATAACTCAGTGGATTCAAAAAAAGAAGAAGATTCTTATATACCGATCCTTCAAGATCCCCTCCTGGCCAAGGCTTCAGACAAAGCGACACGTGTGAAAATACCCTAGGTTTGCAATATGTTAGAAATGTAAAGTGCTGACGTGTTAAATTTAAATGTGTTATTTTATCTATTTCTGCAGTAGCTCGGTGTGTGCTGCTCATCGTGCTGTTCCTCTTTAATGTGGGCGATCCAGAGCCTGTAGCCCACGATGTGCAGGAGCCCAGGTATGTGTGATCTGAACACTTCTCTGCCCAGGGGCGGATCCAGAGTCTAGTTTTGGGAGGGGCACTATCAGAATATTTTGTGTTGGCGGACAGAAAATAAGGTATACGCAGCATAAGTCCCCCACATTAGGCGCACAGCATAAGTCCCCCACATTAGGCGCACAGCATAGGTCCCCCACATTAGGCGCACAGCATAGGTCCCCCACAATAAGTATGCAACATATGTCCCCAACATTGGATAGGCAGCATAGGTCCCCCACATAAAGTACGCAGCATATGTCCCCCGCATTAAAAAAGTACTCCAGGATAAGAAAACGTATCCCCTATCCTAAGGATAGGGAATAAGTTTCAGATTGCGGGGGTCTGACTGCTGGGACCCCCCCGCAATCTCCCATACAGGGCCCCAGCTCTCTGGCCAAATAGTTCATGTCAACCACTGCACGAAGCGGCGGCTACACGCCCCCCCTCAATACAGCGCTATGGCAGAGCCGGAGATTGCCAAATGCAGCGCTGCGGCTCTCCCATAGAGTTGTATTGAGGGGGCGTGTCAGCCACTGCTTTGTGCGGTGGTCGACACCCCCCCTTCCTGCAGACTGCTTGAAAATCTGAAACTTATCCCCATCCTTAGAATAGGGGATAACCTTTCTTATCCTGGAGTACTCCTTTAAGTATGCAGCATAAGTCCCCCACATTCAGTACGCACATAGTTCCTCCACAGTAGGTAGGTAGCATAGTTCCCCGATATTAGGGAGGCCGCATAGTTCCCCCACATTAGGTTTGCAGCATAGTTCCCCCACATTAGGTAGGCAGCATAGTTCCCCCACATTAGGGAGGCAGCATAGTTCCCCCACATTAGGGAGGCAGCATAGTTCCCCCACATTAGGTAGGCAGCATAGTTCCCCCATATTAGGTTGGCGGCATAGTTCCCCCACATTAGGTAGGTGGCATAGTTCACCCACATTAGGTAGGCGGCATAGTTCACCCACATTAGGTAGGCAGCATAGTTCCCCCACATTAGGTAGGCAGCATAGTTCCCCCACATTAGATAGGCAGCATAGTTCCCCCACATTAGGTTGGTGGCATAGTTCCCCCACATTAGGTAGGTGGCATAGTTCCCCCACATTAGGTTGGCGGCATAGTTCCCCCACATTAGGTTGGCAGCATAGTTCCCGCACATTAGGTAGGCAGCATAGTTCTCCCACATTAGGTAGGCAGCATAGTTCCCCCACATTAGGTAGGCAGCATAGTCCCCCACATTAGGTTGGCAGCATAGTTCCCACACATTAGGTTGGCAGCATAGTTCCCCCACATTAGGTTGGCAGCATAGTTCCCTAGCATTAGGTAGGCAGCATAGTTCCCCAGCATTAGGTTGGCAGCATAGTTCCCCAGAATTAGGTTGGCAGCATAGTTCCCCAGCATTATAGCAGCAGCATTGGTCGGTAAGATGGGAATACCCCTTTAAAGAAGCAAAAGAACAAAACAGAAGATAGTGAAATGCAGTTTGCCACCTAGCATACCTATAGGCAGGGCTAGTGGAAGCCCTGGTGGGCATCCGCTGTAATTGAACTTTTTTGACAAAAGTAACAGTAGCTCAAATAAAATACAAAGAGTACTGAAGCTTCACAGCTTACGGTCATCACAACTGTACTGAGGGAGCCATCCCAAGCACAGGTCTGTGGGATGACCCCGATTCAAGGGCGGCAACAAATGAAATACAATAATGGTCCAAACCTTCATGCAAATGAACACAATATCCATGATGATGTGATGTCACAACAATGAACTTACTGGTCATCTCCCACCTCCTTTAGCCACGCCATCTCCCGCTGGGTCTGTCCAGTTGCCAGTTCCTAAAGTCATAGCAACACATTGAAATTACTAGATGGTTCCCAAATGGCTACATGGCATAAACCCAAAATATCTACCACTTAAGGGGGTTATCCAGCTATTAAAAATGTATCCCCTATCTACAGGACAGGGCTTGACTCTCCCCAGTGAACCCTCCTACCCCCTCCTTCTGAGACATACTCATCTTGGCAGTGACGGCCCACCAACTGAGGGGGGACACCATTGCAGCTGGTGATCGGGCCTTTACAGGAGGTGGGGGTCAGAGCGTTCAGCAGGGAGAGTCCAGTCCTGTTCTGGAGATAGGGGATACGTTTTAAAGGAGAACCCCAGCAAAAGCTAACTTATCCTCAATGCACAGCTTAGGAGGTAAATAGCTGATTGCAAGGGGACCGATGGGACCCCAGCAATCTCTGGGACCACAGCTCTCTCAGTGAGTAGCGTGTGCCATCTACCGGTAGACGGCACACGCTCTATTCATTTCTATGGGAGAGCAGATGATGCCTAAAAGCTAAACTCGGGTCTTTACGGCGCTCCCATAAAAATGAATGGAGCGCGTGCAGTCTGTAGCACGTGCTCCTCTCTAAGTTCCAGATCCTGTCCCGAAGATCGCGGGGAGTCCCAGCGGTCAGACCCCCGCCATCAGCTACATATCCCCTATCCTTTGGATAGTGGATGAGTTAAAGAGGTATTCCATGAAGAAACATTTCATGGAATACCCCTTATCAGCTGCTGAAGTTGATTTGTTCTTTTCTGTCTGACCACAGTGCTCTCTGCTGACACCTCTGTCTGTCTCAGGAACTGTCCAGAGTAGCAGCAAATCCCCAAAGCAAACCTCTCCTGCTCTGGACAGTTCCTGAGACAGACAGAGGTGTCAGCAAAGAGCACTGTTGTCAGACAGAAAAGAACAACTCAACTTCAGCAGCTGATAAGTACAGGTAGGATTAAGATTTTTTAATAGAAGTAATTTACAAATCTGTTTAACTTTCTGGAGCCAGTTGATATGGGAAAAAAAAAAGTTTTTTCATGGAATACCTCTTTAATTTTTGCCACAGTTCTCCTTTAATAGCTGGACAACCCCTTTAAAGGTTTTCTAAGGACTAATTTTTACAGGCAACTGTGCTCAGGCAGGTCTGAAGCGGGTACGTCCCTGTGTCGAGACTGAGACCAGGAAGTGCTGAGCAGCAGGAACGGGCACCATCGGAATGGCGGGGGACCCGGGCAGATATATATTATATATATATATATATATATATATATATATATGTGTGTGTATATATATATATATATAATTTTTTTTATTGCCCTAAATAATTACATTTGCATATAGAATCTACAAACAGATATATTTTAGTCCTATTTATAGTTTTGTAAAGCAAAGCAAAATGTCTTGCACCTGGATTTTTATTCTCCAGAGCAATGTTTTCCAACCAGGTTGCCAGCAGCTGTTGCAAAACTACAACTCCCAGCATGCCCGGACAGCCATCGGCTGTCCGGGCATGCTGGGAGTTGTAGTTTTGCAACAGCTGCTGTCAACCTGGTTGGGAAATGTCCCTAATGCAAAATGCACTCAACAAAGCTTATATGTTCTGCGTCTGTTTTTTGGCCATACAATGTGGCTAGCTGTATGGTCAACAGGAATTCCATTAATATTAAAGGGGTACTCCAGAGGGAAAAAAAAAGATTTCAAATCAACTGGTGCCAGAAAGTTATACAGATTTGTAAATTGCTATTATTATTATTATTTTTAAATCTTTACCCTTCCAGTACTTATCCGCTGCTGTATGCTCCAGAGGAAGTTGTGTGTTTTTTTTTCCCTATTTTTGACCACAGTTCTCTCTGCTGACACCTCTGTCTGTGTCAGGAACTGTCCAGAACAGGAGAGGTTTGCTGTGAAGATTTGCTCCTGCTCTGGACAGTTCCTGGCTTCGGATAGAGGTGTCAGCAGAGAGCACTGTGGTCAGACTGGAAAGAACTACACAACTTCCTCTGCAGCATACAGCAGCTGAAAAGTACTGGGAGGGTTAAAATTATAAAATAGAAGTAATGTATTAATCTGTATAACTTTCTAGCACCAGTTGATTTAAAAAACAAAAAGAAAACAACATTTCCTCCAAAGTACCCCGAAATCGCTTGGCACCTATTCTTATTGAAATCGTTATTGTAGGGAAACGCCATCACCCTATACCTGGGCACGATAATAACTTTACTAGAGAAGTCTGTAGTCTCCTGACCTGCTCCCGGGTCTCCTGCAGTTGTTTGAGTTCCTCTTCTAGACGCAGAATATCTTCCTTTAGCTGCTTCTCTCTCCGTTGAGCATTTTGCAGATCTCTTTTTGCCTCTTCCAGCTCAGCATCTCTCCTTTGTGCCGCCATGTTGCGCTGTAAATCCAGGCTGCGGGGGGCCTGCCAGCTCATAGCATGTTCTAAAACTTGGCAAGGAAAAATATATTGGTTACAATAGGAACTAGGTTTATTGTATCTGTATAGCTTTGTCAAGACATTACAGACATTACAAAAAGGGCCTCAACCCATTAACCCATTAAAAAACAAAAAGAAACAAAAAGAAAAAAAACAATCGATGACATTACAAGATCATTGGCATGGCTTTAGAGATGTCCATAAACATACTATAGGTTTTGCTGTATAAGGGTACGTTAGACGAGCAACAGCATATTTTACAGCATATTTTACAGCGTATTTTACAGCGTATTTTACACTGCAGATCCACCGATGAAGGACCTCTGTATGGTGCATTTACATGTGCCTGCTCGGAGCGGCAATACGCCGCAACGTGCAGACACGCTGAAGCGATGTGCTCCCCCTGAGCTCCCCCTGCTCAATGAGCTAGGCCGAGAGCTGCCGGGATGGGCGAGTATACTGCGCATGCGCTCGGCAACTCACACATCGCAGTGTGTCTGCTTGTAGCTGCGTATTGCCGCTCCGAGCAGGCACATGTAAAGGCAGCACATAGTGGTCCTTCAGCGGTGGATCCGCAGCGAAATACACGCGGAAAATCCACTCGTCTGAACGTACCCTTAGGGTATATTCACACTGGGTATTTGAGCAGAATTTCCTCGCACGGAATTGCACGTCGGAAAGTGGTACTGTGAATGTTACCATTTGTGTGAATGGGTCTTCTGCGGAGCAGTTCACACTGTGGAATTTCAGTGGCGGAGAATTCCGCTGCTAAAATTGATCCCCAGAAAGAATTAACCTATTCATTCTTTAAATTGAATTCCACAAGCACTACATTGCTGTCAATGGTGATGGCGCAGGGCTGCGCGTTAGTACCGACGAAGGATTTCAGCCGCAGTCGCCAAATGGATATTGCTAGTGGAATTCCGGGAGTGGAGATTCCAAGCGAATTACCCAATGTGAACATACCCTAACAAGATTAAGAGAAGACAGATGAGGTGGAAAGCACCAGATCATTGGTGTCCTTACATCACAAAGTCACCATCATGTATTATTCAGAGTTTGCCTGGGAAATAATGTTACAATACAATTTACTACATTGTATCTTGAAGAGATGATGGCGCAACCCAACAAGATCTCAAGAAGGCGCCAAAGCATGTGGCACAGTCAGGATAAGCAACTGTGATGTTACAAGATGTAGAGAAGGTAATGGGGTATTTCAAAATCAAAACACTGACATTCAAGAAAATGTTATGTAAGTTTTAAAGTAGAAGATAAGAGTTAACATTTAAAGGATACCTCCGTGATGTACAAATGATCCCCGGGCTGCTTTCGGCAATCTCCGGCTCTGCCATAAAACTGCATGGAGGGGGCGTGTCGTGGTCGAAAACGCTCATTTCATGCAGGGAGCCAGGGCTCCCCCCCCCCCTCCGCGATCTAACACTTACCCCCTATCCTATGATGGGGATAATTTGTACATCCCGGAGTTCTCCTTTATGGAAACATTACACTGTTCTAAAGGTTCTTCTAACTGAGGAGTTTTCTTGCACTTTGAGAGGTTGTCCAGTGCAAGAAACAACCTGTGTATGGTATTATTATCCATACTGCACAGATCTCTCTATATCAGCTCTGCTCTCTTGTAGCTGTGTGTATTACTGCTCTATGATTTTACAGATTTTAAATGGGCACTGTCATTAAAACTAATTTTTGCTATTGCTCTCCTTATGGTAAATAAAAGTTTTCTATGTTTTATTTGTGTCTAAAAAAGCTGCCACTAGGTGTCTCCCTACTTGTCCAGAGCACATCTCCCCCCCATCTCTTGCAAAGACTTTGTACTCCTGTTGGCCTGGCAGAAGTCCAAAATCAGGAAATGCAGTCTGGAGGGGGGGGGGGGGGGCGGTGCAGCCTTAGCCAATCATAGCTCATCTCACACACTGAACTGCTCTGGGCTGTGTGTAGCAGAGTGAAGGAGGAAGTTCTACCTTGTCATGCCTGCTGGGGAATCTGACTGAGACTAAGCAGAAAATAAGGAGCAGTATCAAGATAGAAAACTAAAAAAATTATAAGAATAAAGACAGGGGGTGGTTTATAATGATTGGGCAGTGTACTTTTATCAGATTAGGCAGCAGTGAGTCTGTTCTAAAGGAAACTAGTGTAACTGAGAAAGGTTATATATTAGCTCCCCTCTTCACATCAATGGTCTGGTCCTGAGCAGACAGGAGGGGAGAGGAATGTAGGGACAGGATCTCTCTGCTTTCAGAGAGTGTGACTTGATGTTACAGCTATGAGAGAGAGAGAGAGAGAGAGAGAGAGAGAGCAGAACTGATATAGAGAGATCTATGCAGTATTCCACATAGCATTATATTAGTAAATTGTTTTATTATACTTTTTGACACCATACACAGGTTATTTATTTTGCTGGACAACCCCTTTAAGATCCTCTATCAATGTTCGAGTAGTGGGAGTCAAGCCTTCATGACCAGAATGACGACTTCATTGTGCTGATCGGTGGGGTCTTGGAGGTTGGACCCCACGTATCAAACATTGGTGACACTCCCATTCATCGCTCTGGAGAGGAACAGTGCATGCCCGTCCTACTCTCCACCTGAGAACAGGGATCTGGTGCCCATCATTCTCAGCAAGAGTGGGGATTTGAGAGGTTGGAGGCCCACCGAACTTATGTTTATGACCTGTTTGATTGACAGCTTATAGGAGTAACTTAAAGGGATTTGTTTACATTTTGGCAGTTTGGTACCTGTATACCAGATCACTAAAGAACAGAGCACTAAATGGCCTAGAAAAGACTTTCACTGACACCATCTTAGATGAATAAGTAGGCAATTCCAAAGAAGGTTAAATGCAGCCTCTTTCGAGATAGGGGTGGGGATCAGATAAAGGGAACTACATCCGTTTTTACCCATGGGGAGGACACCAGGGCACCTCAATGCACACCGTATACCTGTCCATCTCTACATTCCTCTGACTCACCATGTGACATATCTGGTCCATGGTGCAGCGACAGGTACTGCATGTCTGGATCTGAGAGAGCGGAGCCGGGGAAAGGATGCGGCTCTGCACACATCTGCAACTGCTGCTCCAGAGACTGGATGTGGGCTACGTGGCTCAGGACAAGACCCTTCTGTAATACATAGACACATATATAATAGAATTATTAACACTTGGCTTCCCTACAACCCATCAACTTAACAACCGCAGCGCTACGTCTATGTCTTTGCAGGGCTTAGTGACTGGTAGGATTTATTTATAATGTTGCCTATAAATATTGTACGTGGCATTTGCAGAGTATGCATGCACATAGCAAATGAACATGTTGTTCACATAAATGTCACAGAAATTAGAATCCTCTATAGAAAAACCTTACTCTTTACCCTGCCATCTCCTTTGTTTTTAACACCATTACAAAATGCCATCACCATCTGTTACCACTTGGCTCTCCTACAGAGACGGGTTCGGTCCTAAGACTTTTTTTCTTGTGCGTCACGTATTTTTGTTATTTTTTTATTTCTCAAGAAAATGTATGAGATTCATACAAAAAACAGTGCATGGCCATGGAAACAGTGCATTTTTGTTTTGTACTATACAATGGCCCCTAGTCATGAAGTGGTCAGCATGATGTGTAGTTATAGTCAGCGACTGAGAAAGAACCGCTCAGCCCCTATGCTGTAACAGCGAGGTGGACGGCCCTGTTAAAAGTGATGTACATCACTATGGTACTATATCTATGTGCAACAATTTTATTGCAGATGTTTTATTATGGGTTGTAAATTGGCAAAAGATGGGACGATCAGACATATACCATATTCACATATGTAAAAAAACAAAAAAAAACAATGTGCTGTTTTTAAGGTAAAACGACTTAAAGGAGTAAACCAGGATCCCCTATCCTAAGGAACCCCCGTGATCTCCTGTACAGGGCCCAGGCTTTCCGTCCAAATAGCCCGTGTCGGCCACCGCTTCGTGCAGCGCAATGGCAGAGCCAGAGATCTCCCATAGAGTTGTATTGAAGGGGCATTTTAACACGCCCCCTTCCCGTAGACTGCCGGGGCCCGTTATGGGAGATCGCAAGGGGTACCAGTGGTCAGACCCCTGTGATCTGAAACTTATCCCCTATCCTTAGGATAGGGGATACGTTTTCTAGTCCTGGAGAACTCCTTTAAGGTCCTTTTAACTTTCTCTGGTAAGTTTTTTTCCTGCAGGCCATGTACTTAATGTTTATTGGCTCTTCTCTGTACTTTTTCCAAAGTATCTATGGGGGAGATTTCTCAAAACCTGTGTAGAGGAAGAGTGAAACAGTTGCCAATCAGATCGCTTCTTTAATTCCCCCACACAGGTTTTTATTAATCTCCCCCTATATCCTTCTGGAGATATGTCCCCAATATAATGTGATGTCCCCAAACCCAGAAGCACAGTGCAGTAAGGACCGGAGCTCTGTAATACTGGAAGGGAGTAAGGCGAGAGTATGGTTTCTTTTTATTTACTGATCTCAATTATAGAAAAAAATAATTGTCTGGATAACTCCTTTAAAGAAACACTCTGGCATTGTCTTTCCCCCCCCCCCCCCCCTATATCATGCACATTCACTATCACTAGTCGTACACTGCCATTTGTATCTATACATTTCATGACAATCATTCGTAACTTGATCATGTGACCACCAGTCTGACTCTCCAAACCTTCCAGTGTTTACTGTACCAGAACTGGATGTCAGTTCCCTCTTCTGACTTCCTGTAAACTACAGGATGACATCATCATCCACCAGATCTTCTTCTTCTAGGTCTAATACCCCTCAGCTCCCATCTCCATCCATATATAGTAGTTATACACCTCCCCTGTGGCAGTGTTCGCACATTGCATTTCTTACTGCATTTTTATTTTATTTTTTTGCAGTGATTTTCCCAAAATTGGGGCAAAACTCATGCTATTATACTGCAAATGTGTCTTTGTACTGTGGTTTTGGAAAATCACAGCAGAAACAGCTTAAACACAGAAAAAAAAAACTTGAAAAATGCAGGAAAAATTCTACATGCAAACTACGCCTAAAGATTTCAAATCGTCAAATGCACCTTACTTGTTATCATAGGTTAATCCCTTTCACAATCATGGCAATATTTCTGCTTTTTCTCTCCCATGAGGTTTAGACCAAAAGACAGGGTAACGCCAGATACTCTGCTAGGATTTCTTACAAAAAAAAGGGTGTGATCTTCAGTACTAGCAGAGAAACAGGTGCAATGATCAAACACCACTCCCTCTCTCTGCACAGTCAGAGGATTCATGCTAAATGTAGGCTACATTACAGAACCATGTCAGTGATGGGTTTACAAACAAAATGGAGCCTACCACATAAGCTAAAACAGGTAAGCACGAGGCATACCCAATAAATTATTTTCTCAGAGTGCTTCTTTAAGGCTGGTGTTGTACACTACGTTTTTATGTATTTCTTTTAAATGGCCACTTCAGTTTCTCAGCCAGATCCAGGAATGGATCCAGCAGGAAGGAGAAGTATAAGTTTCTCCTTTATATTTCCCATTTCTTTTGAATTCACTCAGTTTTGGCTCATAAACCGTAGTGGCATTTTTCCAAAAAGAAAAAGACAACAGCCTTAGGCTGGAATCACACATGCAGCCTTTGATACAATGTGAGGTCCAGTTTTTAATGGAGTATCCAGCAGGAAGGGGAGTAAGAGGCTATATACACACAATAATATGTGTTTTTTGTTTTTATTTACCATTGAGTTCTATCGAACCCCATGGTATAACATGCCTCAGTTCCCACACATAGGTTCATTTTACGGCCATAATTGTTACAGCTGTAAAAGTAAACATTGGGCCAATTTTTTCAGCAGCATATGGGACATATTTTCAGCCATAAACAACCTCAGATACATTTTAAAAGAAAAAGATGGTTTTGGGGCTAGAGATTTTACTACAGTCAAAACAGAGCCAAACATACATCCCATAAAACAGCTAATTTTTACAGCTGAAGAAAATGTCCCAAAATGTTTTTTGAGCTTTAAAATTCAGCCCAAAGTAAAAGGGGGAGAGTTATCAAAACTTGTAGAGTAAGAGTGGTGCAGTTGCCTATATCAACCCAATTCCTTCTTACATTTTTGAATAGGCCTCTCAAAAATTCAAGAAGCGACCTGATTGGTTCCTATGGGCAACTGCACCACTCTTCCTCTACACAGGTTTTGCTAAATCTTCCCCAAAGTTTTTCAGGAGACTGCACCAAATACAGCATGTGATTTCAGCCTAAGACTATGTTCACACGGAGTAAATTTTACGCAATGTTCGATTGGAAAATTTTTGGCCGGACATTCTGTCAGTGCCAAGCGACGACTCAACAGTTAGCACTAGGACCACTCGGAAATGCCCCACATCCATAGACGGCAATGACTTTTTGAGTGGATTCTGAATTTTTTCAATGCAGATGGAACTTCAAGCGGAATTTTTCCACCAGATCCTGCTGGCCGTGTGTACAAGGCCTAATTAAGCCGGACGTAGTACTTGTCAGCCAATGTATTGAAGGTACTGTATAGTGGAGCCCTGCATCGGGATTGAAAGGCATCAGATTGCCTTTAAAGTTTTAAAATCCCTTAATTTATATTTGTTATATATTTATAATAAAATGCTGTGGCCAACCTCCACCATTCAAAAGTTTACGTTGGTGTCATGCCTTTTTATTGCAAGGGGAGGGTCTTTTAGAGTATGGGAGTATAGGGTAAGTTTCAGTCTCACCAGTCTGCCACAGAAGGCTAATGAAATGCCACAAGGGGGAGATAAAATGGCACGGGGGAGGGGGGGGGGGTGATGAAATTGCACAGGGGGGGGTGATAAAATGGCACAAGGGGGGGCGTGATGAAATGGCACAAGAGGGTGATGAAATGGCACAAGAGGGTGATGAAATAGCACAAGGGGGTGATGAAATAGCACAAGGGGGTGATGAAATAGCACAGAGGGCTGATGAAATGGCACAAGGGCTGATGAAATGGCACAAGGGTTGATGAAATGGCACAAGGGGGTGATGAAATGGCAAAAGGGGGTGATGAAATGGCAAAAGGGGTGATGAAATAGCAAAAGGGGTGATGAAATGGCACAGGGGGGTGATGAAATGGCACAGGGGGGTGATGAAATGGCACAAGGGGGGTGAAGAAATGGCTCAAGGGGGGTGATGAAATGGCTCAAGGGGGATGATGAAATGGCTCAAGGAGGGTGATGAAATGGCTAAAGGAGGGGGATGAAATGGCACAAGGGGGTGATGAAATGGCACAAGGGGGTGATGAAATGGCACAGGGGGAAAATGAAATGGCACAAGAGGGTGATGAAATGGCACAAAAGGGTGATGAAATGGCACAACAGGGTGATGAAATAGCACAGAGGGCTGATGAAATGGCACAAGGGGTGATGAAATGGCACAAGGGGTGATGAAATGGCACAAGTGGGTGATGAAATGGCACAAGGGGGTGATGAAATGGCACAAGGAAGTGATGAAATGGTACAAGGGGGTGATGAAATGGCACAAGGGGGTGATGAAATGGCACAGGGGGCTAATGAAATGGCACATGGGGTGATGAAATGGCACAAGGGGTAATGAAATGGCACAATGGGTAATGTAATGGCACAAGAGGTGATGAAATGGCACAGGGGGTGATGAAATGGCACAAGGGGGTGATGAAATAGCACAGAGGGGTGATGAAATGGCACAAGGGGTGATGAAATGGCACAAGGGGGCGATGAAATGGCACAAGGGGGCGATGAAATGGCACAAGGGGGCGATGAAATGGCACAAGGGGGTGATGAAATGGCACAAGGGGGTGATGAAATAGCACAGGGGGCTGATGAAATGGCACAAGGGGGTGATGAAATGGCACAAGGGGGTGATGAAATGACATAAGGGGTGATGAAATGGCACAAGGGGGTGATGAAATGGCAGAAGGTGGTGATGAAATGGCACAATGGGGTATTAAAATTCCACAAGGCGGTGATGAAATGGCACAAGGCAGTGATGAAATGGCACAATGCGGTAATAAAATTCCACAAGGCGGTGGTGAAATGGCATAGGGAGGTGATGAAATGCTCAACTGTATAGTTGTATATAACAACCAGTTTAACAGAAGATTGGTCAGGGATATGTTAAAATCGGTGGGCTATGTGATACCGTTCTGTAAAATGTTTAAAGAATACTGTATATATGATAGCTACACATAGCTGTCACATTCCGATGTAAATAATCACGACACGTTATATAGGATCTACGCACACCATTCAAGCATGCCAATAACAGATATACAAAGATTGCAATGTCTATATCGGTGCTTCATGTAATAAAACATTACCAGCCACCGGTAAATTCTCAGGCTTAGTGGGCAGGGTACAACAAGTATCTGGAACTCTGAATAGTGTTTATGTGGATATCAGTTATACCTTTTTTTGTTATATGTAGCTTAGTAGCTTTATTTTGGCTTTATATAGAGTATTATGGAGGCTTCTTATTTCATATCACTATTACTTTTGTACGCGTTTCATGTTCTCTATGCTACTATTTATATTGTTTTATTTGCCCACAATCCTCATCTTGTACGCTTCCGCCTGGATATTATCTGCTTTATGATGTGTTCAGTGAGTGGATCACCTCTCTGCCCTCTCCCACTCTCTGCGTTCTCTGCTTTACAGACAAGCTATTGCCTTGCTCTCATACACCTACTATCATCTTCTATTTCATTCTCTCCTCATTGCCCTCCCACACACTTCCTATCTCGCTGCTTTATTGTGTATCCATCATTTCTGCGCCATCCCCACCATCACCTTCTCCTCGCTCTATACAATTGCTACAACTACCGCATCACTCTGCTCACCCAATGTACAGGTCCTGGTCATAAAACCATCTGCCTTGTTGATAGCTTTATTTTTATAGCCACAATATGCCACGCGAAATTACGTTATCAAACTGTATTTTTATAGTCCGCTGCTCCATACCATATGTAGAGCTTAAAGGAGTAGTCCAGTGGTGACCCAGTGGTGAACAACTTATCCCCTATCCTAAGGATAGGGGATAAGTTTGAGATCGCGGGGGGGTCCGACCGCTGGGGCCCCCTGCAATCTCCTGTACGGAGCCTCGACAGCCCGCGGGAAGGGGGCGTGTTGACCTCCGCACGAAGCGGCGACCGACACGCCCCCTCAATACGACTCTATGGCAGAGCCGAAGCGCTGCCTTCGGCAATCTCCGGCTCTGCCATAGAGATGTATAGAGGGGGCGTGTCGGCCGCCGCTTCGTGCGGAGGTCGACACCCGCTATCTGGCCGGAGAGCCTGGCCCCCGTACAGAGAGATCGCAGGGGGCCCCAGCGGTCGGACCCCCCCGCAATCTCAAACTTATCCCCTATAATTAGGATAGGGGATACGTTTTTCACCACTGGACTACCCCTTTAAGTCTACTTGGAGTAAAACTTTTGTGTTAGGATTAAAAGGGACTATCTGATACTTTTTCCAAAAAGGGGTCAGACTGGGTTAAAGGGGTACTCCAGAAAGTTAAACAGATTTTTAAATAATTTCTATTTAAAAAACTTAATCTATCAGGTGCTGTATGCTCCACAGGAAGTTCTTTTCTTTTTGAATTTCCTTTCTGCCTGACCATAGTGCTCTCTGCTGACACCTTCCCATAGCTAACCTCTCCTGCTCTGGACAGTTCCTGACATGGACAGAGGTGTCAGCAGAGAGTACTTGTGATCAGACAGAAAGGAAATTCAAAAAGAACTTCCTCTGTAGCATACAGCAGCTAATAAGTACTGGAAGGATTAAGATTTTATTAATAGAAGTAATTTACAAATCTGTATAACTTTCTGGCACCCGTTGTTTAAAAAAAAAAAAAAAAAGTGTTTTCCAATGTAGTACCCCTTAAAAAAAAAAAAAATAATAATAATAATAATAATTTGCCGAACCCTCGCCATTGCTCATTGGATTCATTTTGTCTAACCACCCAATGCAAGTGATTGGGGCCCATTTAGTGGGTACAAATCACTGCCATATCACCAGGGGATTGGGCTGGGGAGTAAGGCCTGACCTATCAAAATAAAATACAGTTGAACAATTCCTTTAAACTGCCTGAACCCCTTCATGTTGCCTGAACCAAGAGTCATCAGGGCGGTCCCTGGCGGCTCTTACCTGCCCTGACGGCCTTGATGAATGGATCTCTCCTTATAAACAGCTGTCTGCAGAGGGATATTCTCTCCTTCTAGAGAGATTTCTGGCTTGGCATAAGTTCTCTCAGTTTCTAAAACACAATGACGTTTAGGCCCCGTTCACATAGCGGAATCGAACATTCTGTTGCAGCACAGTTTCATTGTTTTCAGTGGGATTCTGCTGCACCGTGCACACAGCAAACTTTCTGCGCTGGAAACATCTGCCACTCAAATTCCAGCATCCACAGAAAGAATTGACATGCCAACTATTTTGGCGGAATCTGCTCGTCTATGGTGACTGCACATTTCCAATGATGCCTAACTTGGACGATATGTCCAGCTGAAAATTTTCCGGACAGACATTCCGCAAAAATTATGCTATTTGAACAGGGCCTTAAGGAAATCTACCTGAAAAGGTGGCATGATTGGGCTGCTTTGCATATCCTTTCTACCCAGAATTCCCAGTGGAGTTATAATGGCCTTTGAATCTCTACACATCATCATGGTGTTCTCCTCAAGGAGAAATCTTACCCCTTTGACTTTCACCAGCTGAACCAGCAAACCTTGTCCTGTAATGTTAAAGGGCATTCGCCCCAAAATAGCTGTCTGCAGATAGGTATTCTCTTTTTCTGAAGGAAATCTATGAGTCAAGGCCAGTGGGGCAGGTGTGGTGTCCCGGTGCTGAACACACCTGTTTTCCTGATCTATCAGGTGGATGTCACCTATTGTGTCTGCTCCAGGCCCACTACTCAGGTGTAAATGTGTTATTTATAGCATTTTATTATATTGTCTATGCACTTTTATGCTACTGTGCCCTAAGTGGTTAACCTGTTTGTGCAGGAGAATCCTAAAGGGATCACATGCTTGCTTTAGTCAACCAGGGCTCCGTCCCTGCCCTCTCCCCAAGTCTGCTAGACTGGGTGGATATAGAGTGAAGAGAGTGGAGGTCACCTCTAGACCTCTGCTGTGGGCCTGTACCTTACCACATGAGACAAGCCTAAAGAAATTCCAGGTCATCCAGCAAGTCTGCATTGAAGAGAATAGCCAAGAGAGCCCACAGACCCCATTAGCCAAGAATTACAGGAGATAGCAAGCCTAGAGCAACTCTGGTCTATAAATCTACAGTTTTCACATGGTAGCAAGCCCTAATTCTGGATACCTATGTGGAGAGAAGAGTCAGTGTCTGTCAGCAACCAAGTCTCCTAACAGTTAAGCAACCCAAATTCAGAACAGCCTAAACATAAATAAGCAAGCAAGAAGCTAGCTAGTCAGCAAGGACTACAAGTCACATAGTGCCCTGAAGCAACTGTGATCCCGGCAGCATACTCCAGTGAACTCTGCTCTACTGTTTGAACTGTTCGTGTATACTTTTGCAAGTATTAGTAGTTTCCGTAACCCTGCATCTGTGGTCGTTATTACCCCAGCGCTTGGCCCAGGAAGCTACTACCCTTTGATTGTGGAGGTCAACGCTACGCTGGCGACATAAACTGTAAGTTATTATTGCCACACCACACACATACTAAGACACGCCATCCTAGCCTTGCCCACACAAGGAGAAATCATCAGTGACTGCCCTGATGACTTGTGGTTCAGGCAGCATGAAAGTAATGTAAGGTTTCCTTTAATTTAGATTAAGTGGACACTGTCAGATCCCAAAACTTTTTGTTGTTGTTTCTGATGAAAAGGTTGTGTAAAAAACGTTGAATATTTAAAGGGGTACTCCGGTGGAAAACTTTTTTATTTTTTTATCAACTGGTGCCAGAAAGTTAAACAGATTTGTAAATTACTTCTATTAAAAAATCTTAATCCTTCCAGCACTTATTAGCTGCTGAATACTACAGAGGAAATTCTTTTCTTTTTGGAAAACAGAGCTCTATGTTGACATCACGAGCACAGTGCTCTCTGTTGACATCTCTGTCCATTTTAAGAACTGTGCAGAGTAGGAGAAAATCCCCATAGCAAACATATGCTGTTCTGGACAGTTTCTAAAATGGACAGAGATGTCAGCAGAGAGCACTGTGCTCATGATGTCAGCAGAGAGCACTTTGTTCCAAAAAGAAAATAATTTCCTCTGTAGTATTCAGCAGCTAATAAGTACTGGAAGGAATAAGATTGTTTAATAGAAGTAATTTACAAATCTGTTTAACTTTCTGGTACCAGTTGATGAAAAAAATAAATAAAAATAAAAAGTTTTTCACGGGAGTGCCCCTTTAATAAAGAAAACAGCTCCTCAAAATTTCCTATACCTACTGGGACACTAACCAGCCCTGCAGCAGCATCAGGCTTGTCCATGAGTCATGGACAAGAGATGACTCATGGAAAGGCTACATGAACAGACACACCAATCACCTCCCACCACCACAAGGAGGCACACGCCCCCTTCCCCTGAGAGGATTTCTAACACTCTGAGCTAATGAAAAGAGGGATTTAAAAAATAAAATTAGATGTACATTGTCAGGATTAGGTACTGAGTAACATATCAATTTTGGGATCTGACAGGTACGTGTTAAAGGGGTACTCCGCCCCTAGACATCTTATCCCCTAACCAAAGGATAGGGGATAAGATGTCTGATCGCGAGGGTCCCGCTGCTGGGGACCCCCACAATCTCGGCTGCGGCATCCCAGACATGCGGTGCATAGAGCGAAGTTCGCTCCGTGCCGGATGACTGGCTATGCAGGGTGGAGGCTCGTGACGTCACGAGCGGGGCACAGCCATGACGTCACGAGTCTCTGGCGCTGCACCCGACACTCTAAACGAACGCTCGGTGCAGCATGGAGATCTCGGGCGTCCCCAGCGGCGGGACCCCCGCGATCAGACATCTTATACCCTATCCTTTGGATGTCTAGGGGCGTAGTACCACTTTAATGTTGGTTGATCTTAGAATCTTTGCATCGGCCAACAATCTTATAGGTATGGGGTTGGCAGATCAGCGTTGGCATTGCTTCTTAGTGGAAAGTGAACCAGTTTTCAATGCATTATTTAATGTTTTATGCACCTACTAAACAACCCCTGAGATCTGCAGATGAGGAGGTGTCAAGCAGGTGATGTGGTGGGAATCTCAGTCTTCGGGAATAGCGCGGGTAAAGAAAAAAATAAAGGAAGACAGAGATGGCGATCTCCGATGACGTTATCCCAATTCGAGATTTCGATGCAAAAAAGAGAAGTAAGGAGCCGCTCACCTCATGGCATTGCGCTAACGACAGGCACAACACTGTGACACGCTTGTGGTGGTGGTGCACGGCAGGGTCCAGGAGTCGCTTGCTGTCGGTACCGCATACAGCGGTGCAGAATGTAGATTTAGGAGATGTTTGGGGAGTTCCAGCACTCAAGTCGGACCTGAGGGGATTCCCTGTCAGGAACTCCCTGAACATCTCCTAAATCTGCAGTCTTAGGGAATAAGCAATATCTAAAGGTCAAACAGAGAGTCAGGGACTCCCTCATATCACAAAACCTACTTGACTGGAAACTGACTAGAGCCCGCTCACTCGGTGGTTTGGTAGGCTCAGGGCTGGTGCAAGGAGTTTTGTCACCCTAGGCAAAAGCTAATTTTGCTGCCCCCTTGACTCCGCCCATTAGCCCGCCCTTTGATACGCCTCACCTTACTACTGGGGTGACACACTGTAACAAATCTCCTCATGCTGCGGGCTGAGCAAGTGGTTTGGATGCTGGTTGTCTAACTTTTTTGTGGCAGGCAGAGCGGCGCCCCCCCCCCCCCGCCCCCCCCATCAAGAGGGTGCTCTAGGCGGCTGCCTATTTTGCCTATAGGCAGAGCCGGCCCTGGGTGGGCTGCTTATTGTGTAGCACCCACTACTGAAACATTTTAAGGTTAACTTTTTATTGAAGTGTGGGTGTTCATCCCCAAAAGGTCACAGAAGATATGGGAGAACATTGTGATCAGATTCAAGCACACATCAATGTTTTTCTGATCTGACTGGGAGAACGTGACTTTGCTTTGGTGGCTCTGAGGTACATTACATAAGTTGGGTTATTTGCTGAGCCCCTATGACTTTCGAGATCACCTTTCAAAGGTTGACTGCATGCAGTGAGCGACTTCAAAATCATTTCTTGGGTAAACAGAGCCGCCCTGACATTTATGGGAAAACATTTTACCCATGTCTGCTGGATATTAAATATTCCATCTAGGTTTATATCCAAATCAAAGTTATAAATAAAAAGGACATTCATGCAGACATCTTGTTCCTCCCAATGCATGCGTTTCCTTCCTGTACTGCCAGGACCCCTTCTCCAGTCTTCTTTTATAGACACCCTTCTCGTACTCACCATTTCACTTAACTCCTCGTGTAGCTCGCTCCTCTCCGCGCACATCTTTTCACATGCACGCACCATCTCTCCCAGCTGCTCCTCTTTTTCTTGGCTGTTTTGAAGCTGCAGGAAAATTACAATTAAATTATTGACACATTAACAATCCAAATGCCAATGGGATGGTTGGGGCCTAGTATGATCTGAACGAGGAGAAATTAATCCCTATATTGCTCAAATTGTATAATGCTGCGAATGAGTTGAGGAGGCTCCCTGACTCTATGCGGGAGGCCCTAATTTTAGTTATCCTTAAGCCGGGGAAGGATCCGACTCTTACCGTCCTATTTCCCTTTTAAATGTGGATATTAAGATTCTCGCTAAAATCCTTGCAAATAGGCTTAAGGGGGTTATTACTTCCCTCGCTCACCCTGACTAGACGGGCTTCATGCCGGGTAGAGCTACAGATGTTAATGTAAAAATGCTCCAACTTCATCTATCCGCCTCGGAGGGCGATGCTTCTACAGGTTTTGGGGCCAGCTTAGATGTCTTTAAGGCATTTGACTCTGTTGAATGGCGCTTTCTTTGGTGCCTGTTGCGTGCCCTCCGATTTGGACCTTTGGGAATTGGGTGTGGTTGTTGTATGATCAGCCTAGGGACCATATCCAAACTAATCTTGATGTACCTGACTAATTTCCCTTGGGCAGGGGTACCCGACAGGGCTGTCCTCTGTCACTTTTCCTGTTTGCTCTGGCGGTGGAGCCATTGGCCGTGGCAATCCATACCTCTGGATCTATTCATGGTCTACAGAGGGGGTCCTTGGTGGAGAAGGTCTCTATGTATGCCGATGATACCTTAGTTTATCTGGCTGATGCCGATGAATCTCTCTTGGCTTTGTTTGACCTCCTTGACACTTTTGGCTCTTTTTCGGGCCTGTGTGTTAACTGGGCCAAATCATCCCTAATGCCTTTATCCAAGAGTGTGGTCCTTCCGACTTCTCTTCCCAAGGGCCTCCGGCTGGTGGAGAGTTTCCGTTATTTGGGGGTGGAGGTGTCTGTTTCCCCGGGTACCTTTATGACCCTTAAAGGGGTACTCCGGTGCTTAGACATCTTATCCCCTATCCAAAGATAGGGGATAAGATGCCTGATCGCGGGAGTCCCGCCGCTGGGGACCCCCGGGATCATGCACGCGGCAACCCGTTTGTAATCACTCCCCGGAGCGTGTTCATCTCCGGGACTGATTACCGGCTACTACAGGGCGGGCGGCGTGTGACGTCACGCCCCCACCCCTGTGTGTTGTCACGCTCTGCCCCTCAATGCAAGCCTACGGGAGGGGGCGTGATAGCTGTTTGACGTCACATGCCGCCCGCCCTGTAGTCGCCGGTAATCAGTCCCGAAGTGAACATGCTCCGGGGACTGATTACAAACGGGGTGCCACGTGCATGATCCCGGGGGTCCCCAGCGGCGGGACTCCCGCGATCAGGCATCTTATCCCCTATCCTTTGGATAGGGGATAAGATGTCTAAGCATCGGAGTACCCCTTTAATCTTATGCCCCTTTTGACTCTTACTAACACCAGACTGGGGGTTTTTTCCTCTTTGCCTTCATCGTTAGATGGCCGTGTAAACATTTTTAAAATGATTTATCTTCCTAAGTTTCTCTATCTTTTTCACCTCTCTTTTATTGTTCCTCTGAAATGGTTCTTTAAACAACTGAATGCTACTCTTAGATCCTTCTACTGGCAGGATAGACCTTCGAGACTGGGTCAAGCACTTCTCCAGGTGCCAAAGCAATAAGGCGGTCTTGCAGCTCCAAATATGTATGGCTATTTTCTTGCTTCACAGCTGGTCTACGCGGCATGGTGGATCGATCTGGATCTCTCAAATGCAGCCACGGCTCTTCTGGGGGTACTCATGGGGTCCTATGAGTCCTTGACGAATTCGCTGTACAGGTACTCTTCTTCCTCCTCCCTGTTGGGTCCTATTAAAACGGTGGTGTTTGTTTGGTCTGTGGTCTCAGCTCACTTTCCCTGCCAGCGATTTCTCCCAGGGCACCCCTGTGGGGTAACCCACATTTGGCGCACCTTCAGGGGTGGGAGGCGGCTGGTTTTGGAGCTCACATGGAGTCAAATTTGCTATGCACCTGTTAATTTTATATCAGACAGGAGGCTCGTATCAATGCATATTCCTTCTTTAATAAGCTCAATAGCAGAAAGAAAGATGCACAAACTTCCATAGTGAAAGAAAAAACACATAGGATGCAGGTTACCAAGCAACCTAACCGCACCCCTTAATCATATCCACCAATCCAATCCAACTTGCATCATATAAAACCAACTGAAACTCCACCTTCCTCCTCTTTCTTTCTGCTCAATAGCTGGGAGCACTACAGATAAGTATTCTATATTGAAGTTTTGATAGATTGTTTTACGGTCTGTGCTACCAGTGGGGCACTTGACCTCATATTCTAAATTATCTTTAGGGGTTCAAGATTATATGAGATATTTACTGGAGTAGATACTGCATACTCCTGTTTAGTTTTTTCCCCCTTGTTCGGCAGGCCTGACCTGATTGCTGTTTCATGCGCCAGGTTCGGTCTGCCTCCCTCTTTCTCATTTCCTTTTTCATTTCCAATTACCTGGTTGCGCCCTTTCATTCTCTCGGGTGGCGGCGTTTTTTCCCTGTATTCAAAGCGGGGGGGGGTCCGCCATCACGAATGACGTCTGCGGGCTTGTTGTTTTCAGCTCCGCCCTTCTTCTTGGCGCAGGGTGCCGCGCGCTGTACGCTTTACTAGCGGCGCTCGCGAGATTTCGGCCGGGGAGTGGCCACGCCCCCTGCTGCTCTCGCTCACTTCCTCTGTTTGGCGCTGCGATCCGGCTGCTGATTAGCAGCGGGGATCGCAGCGGCAATTGGAAGGGACTCGGAACCGGACGATTCTTAGTTCTGGTTCCGGGTTTAGTAGCAGTAAATGCCCATAATCATAGTTGTCCCTGCTAGTGGGCTTAGGGAATCTGGGGAGACACAGAGGTGTTTCTTCTACTCTCCCGATATTCCATATAGTTTCAGTTTGTATTGTATGACAGTACATTGATTAAAGGTATTTATTTATTTTTCTCTTTCTTTACAGCTCTTTGTGGTTTCCCCTTACTGTGCAATTCGCATAATGGCTGAGGACAAATCTAATTTGACCCTGGGGGAAGGCCCCATGCCCACTCCTGATATGGAGTTCATGTCAGCCGATCAGATACAACAATTAGTTTGCAGGTCGGTACAATCGGCCCTCTCCTCTGCTATGGCGTCGGTGAACGACACCATTTCTAAATCCGTTTCTTTGGCCATGCAAAATTCTCGCCCTGAGGGAACATCTCCAATCCCGTGTGCTGAAGGCGGGGAATCGGTATTGGAACGAGCCTCATGCTCGGGTGGACCCGGCAAGTCTGTCCGGAAGAAAAATTACACTACTGACTTAGTGACCTCTCCTGTTGTACAGGGCATGTCAGGAGATAGTATAAATATTACGTCTCGACCTCTCAAGGTGGTCGGCGCCCCATCGGTGGGCAAAAGACCCTCCTCACGGGAGGATGTATCTCACCATAGACCTACACGGTCGGCTAAACGGAACAAACCTGACTCCTTCGTGGACGCATCTGATGTGGACTCGGAGTCGGACTCAGGGAGGTCGGACTCTGTCGCTTCCAGTGGCGATGAGGAGGCAATGGGGGAGGATACGGATGTACCTCACCCAGGCCCTTCCACGAAAGGGGATCCATCCCCTGATACATTGCTGGACTCCTTAGGAGTACCTTATTTTGACCCGGAGGCTATAAAACACCCACGGTCTGGCGAGTGGGAGCCGATTCCGGAAGTTGCTAAATTCCTCGAGGCTTGGATTCGAAAACCCCTGGACAGGGGTAATAGAAATAAACTTCGGTCAGAATGTCCGCGGCCTTCGTTGGCCAGTAGGGTGGCGGTGACGCCGGAACTAGACCCTATTCTATTGAAATACATGACCAAATCGGGTAAGAACCCGAAGAAAGGGATCGATCGGTCCTTTAAATCGGTTCAGGATAAGTTCCTGGACTTACTGGGACCGATTACCAAGATCCTCATTATGGCTGAACAGGCCGTGGCTTCTGGTGAAGCAGTAAATGCAGAGGTATTGAGAGGCTGGGCCCTGAGGGCCACGTGCTTACTGGGTAATGCCAACACGGCTATTTCCGCCGAAAGGCGTAGGTCCATCCTCATGAGGTTGGACCCTCAATTATCCCATTTGGCCACGGAGGAGCCAGGCCCCTCGGCGGAAGGGCTTTTGTTTGGTGACTCCTTGATTAAGAATATTAATCGCTTCGTGGGCCTCTTCTCGAGTCTAGATAAGGCTCAGACCTCATTGCGGAAAAGTGCCGCTGGTAAGGTTTTCGATAAGGCTGGAAGGGGCAAGGGTCGCCCTTCCAGCCGGGGAACCTATTCCAGACCCTTCCATAGACGGACAATACAATATGTCCAAGAGCGGACACAACCTGCGATGGTCACGGCACCCTTGGCTCCTACACCCTTCTTCCCCCCTAGAGGACGGCCCTGGAGGGCTAGGGGTTCCAGAGGCTTCCCAAGAGGAAGAACAACAGGTGGGTCCTTACAACCTAGTGAGGTCACATATCCCTGTAGGGGGCAGGCTGAGATTTTTTACCCACGCTTGGTCCCAGATTACGGCGGATCCTTGGGTCCTCCAGATGGTGTCGGGGTACATGATAGAGTTTGTGAGTCCTCCCGTGCAAGTGAATGGTCCACGGACTATCCATTTTTCGGAACAAGACAGGCTCCTGATTCAGGAGGAAGTTATGGATCTGTATGCCAAACAGGCAATTCGGCCTGTGGACGGGCCCCATATAGGGTTTGTCAGCAATATCTTCTTAGTAAAGAAGAAAGACGGCGGCCATCGGCCGGTCATAAACTTAAGGGAGTTAAACGATTACGTACTTTATCGCCACAGTTCTCGTGCCTCCCATTCGGTCTATCGTCCGCCCCGTGGTGTTTCACCAAACTCCTAAAGCCGGTGATGGCTTGCTTGAGGAGTCGGGGAGTGAGATCGATCATTTATCTAGACGATATTCTGATCATGGCACGGTCCAGACGTCAGGCCAGCATACATGTGGAATGGACACTGACGCTGCTCGCGGAGCTGGGTTTTCTTCTCAACGAGAAGAAGTCTGTACTGGTCCCCGCTCGGACCATGGAATTTTTGGGTTTCGTAGTAGATACCCATTTGGCGACATTGAGTCTGCTGAGCAAGAAGCTTGCGTTAATTCGCAAAGAGATCAGACAATTGTTACGCAAGCGGAAAGTGTCGCTGAGAGCGGTTGCCCGGATCGTGGGCTTATTGTCGGCCTCAGTGCAGGCCATTTTTCCAGCCCCGTTGCAATACAGGGCACTCCAGAGATTGAAGAACAGCCATTTGTCGGAAGGGCTATCATATGCAGCCCAGGTCCCAGTGTCAGAAGAAGCACGCGAGGAATTGTTATGGTGGCTCCGACATGTCCAGGATTGGAATGGGAAGACAATCTTCAATTCCAAGCCGGACCTAATTATAGAATCGGACGCCAGTTTGTCCGGCTGGGGAGCCAGGTGCGGATCATCCGCCACCGGCGGGAGATGGTCAGTGATGGAAGCTCAGCTTCACATCAATTGTCTGGAGCTGCTGGCGGGCATGTTTGCTTTGAAGAGTTTTGCTCCACACAGGACGGATTGTTGCATCCTGCTACGGATGGACAACATCACGGCGGTGCAATATGTCAATCGCCTAGGAGGCACAAGGTCTCGTCCACTGACGGACCTGGCAAAGGATCTCTGGTTCTTCTGCCTGGAAAGGAACATAGTGCTTCAGGCGGAATATCTACCGGGAGTTTCCAATTCTGTTGCGGATTGGAATTCCAGACATCTGGTGGACGGCAGCAATTGGACCTTGCATCCGGCAGTTTTTCAGCAGGTTCAGACCTTATGGGGACCCCTTGGTCTGGATTTGTTTGCATCACGGCTCAATCGCCAGTTGCCCCAGTTTTTCAGTTGGCGACCGGATCCAGAGGCGGTGGCTACGGATGCTTTCCTGCAGATATGGCCTCGGGAGGGGTCATACGCATTTCCCCCTTTCGCCATGATACCCAGGGCATTATGGCAAGTGGCGATACAGAAGGTTACGGTGGTTTTGATCACTCCGTGGTGGCCAGCCCAGACGTGGTTTCCCCAGATTCTGGGGATGACCATAGATTCTCCGAGGATATGTCCGTTGTTCCCTTCTGTCCTACGGAATCCCTCGGGAGAGGTGCACCCGATGGTGTTATCGGGTCAGTTGAGGCTGTTGGCATGGCTGATATCGGGTCAACAGGACTTGATAGATTGTTATCACACACAGCTAGGGACCTCATTGGTGAAGCATGGGCTCCGGGTACCAGATCGGCTTACCGGTCAGCCTGGTGTTCATGGGTTTGTTGGTGCTCACAACGGCAGGTGGATCCCACTTCTGCCTCTGTGACTGCTGTGCTGAATTTTTTATCAGCGGCTTTTGAGGACGGCAAGGCGTACCGGACCATCAATGTGTACAGGTCTGCTATTTCAGCCCATCATGCCCCGGTGGAAGGCAGGGCGATTGGGCAACATCCATTGGTTTGCCGTCTCCTTAAGGGCATTAGGTTTTTTATTTTAGGCCGGAACATCATGTTTCTATGTCGGTTTTGTAATTTACTGTTGTTTATATTGCTTTGAACTTGCATTGATACGAGCCTCCTGTCTGATATAAAATTGGAGATTTTCCTATTATTATGACGGAAAATATAGATTTTATGAAGACAGGAGGCGAGTATCATCCCTCCCTTATTACCCAACCCTGTTATGGTGTATATTTTCTGTTTTCCAGGTTACTGAAGTTCCTAATAGAAGACGGTGGGGTGGTTAACCTGTTCATCGAAAGACGGTTTCGGTTTTTCTGTTGGATCAAAGGGTTGTTTCAAGTCGATAGGAGCTGGCCGCTTCGAGTTTGGATTGGAGAAGACGACGTGGTCAAGAAATTTGTTGGATTTGGAGATTTTTTGAGTTTTATCGGACTGTTCGCATCCAGAAAGAGGAGGAAGGTGGAGTTTCAGTTGGTTTTATATGATGCAAGTTGGATTGGATTGGTGGATATGATTAAGGGGTGCGGTTAGGTTGCTTGGTAACCTGCATCCTATGTGTTTTTTCTTTCACTATGGAAGTTTGTGCATCTTTCTTTCTGCTATTGAGCTTATTAAAGAAGGAATATGCATTGATACTCGCCTCCTGTCTTCATAAAATCTATATTTTCCGTCATAATAATAGGAAAATCTCCAATTTCCTTTCTTCTCTGTTATGCAAACTCGCTTCAATCTCCCTCGGAGTGCCTTTTTTTAGGTATCTTCAATTGAGATATGCGATACAGGCACAGTTTGGCTCCTTGGATGTGGCTCCTGCCTTTTCTGATGTTGAGCTGTTGCTGGGTACTTCTGACCTTGCCGAACCGCTTACGCAAGCGTATGCACTGTTACAATCTGTGGAGCCAGATCCCTTTTCCTTTGGCTTATCCGAAATGGGCAGAGGATATACCAGTGCAGTGGAAGGAGTTTGTGCTGTCCTATTATCCTACTATTGTTAGTGTTCGTGATCTTTTTATCCAGTTTCGTCTTATTCTTCAATAGTATTACACGCCTGTCCGCTTGCTTTGTATTGGGGTTTCATCTTCTGATGTTGTTTCCGGTGTAATGTTCATAGGGGTTCACTTTTGCATGCTGTGTGGGACTGCCCATGCGTGGTTCCCTTCTGGAGGGAAGTATTGCAATTTTTGGCTGATAACCTGGAGTTTCCGTATGTTTATGCCCCAGAAGTATGTCTCCTGGGTGTTATTAATGGACTGGTGTCCGGTTCGCACAGGCATCTCTTGGTACGGTTTCTTCTTTTCTGTGCTCGTAAAGTGATCATTATGGCTTGGAAAGACACTACTACTCCTCCTCTCTCCCGCTGGTTGTATGTTCCTCTGTATCGGGCCTTATATATAAGTCATGGTTGTCCCAACAAGTTTGATAAAATTTGGATGCCCTGGTTGCTTTTGGAGGCTTCAACTGATCCCCTGGTTCGGTCCGGGTCACAGACTTAGCGGGCCTATTATCTACTGTTGTCATGGAGGGGTGGGTGGTGGGATTCCCCAGGGTTGTGTGTCTGTGTGTTTGGTTGTGTGTCTGCATTGTTGGGCCTGTTTTCACTGGAAGATGCACAGGTTGGGACTATTCATGAGACACATTGCATGAGTGTTATGGGACTGACTTGCGACAATCTATTATACTGTCCTTGTTTTTCTGTATCCCTATTCACCTGTACCCGTCCCTTGTTTTGGCATTCTGGTCGCTCCTGTGGGGCTCCTAGTTGTATTGTTTTGTTTTCTTGTGAAAATTGCATAAATAAAACTTTTATAAAAAGAACAGAGATACTTTCTTTCAAAGACCGCTCCCTGTCGGTCTCAAGGTTGGGTGTGGTTCTGCAGCTAAGTTCCATTGAAGTGAATGGAGCCAAGTTGTAATTCCACACCCAAAGTGGAGACAGACAGGAAGCGGTCTTTGAAAGAAATTTGGCCTGTTTTCTTGAATCCTGGATAACCCCTTTAACATGGTGTTTATGTGGTATTGCAGCTTAGCCCCATTCACTTCAGTGCAGCCGAGCTGTGTTGCTAGACACAACCAATGGACAGGTGGGGTGTCATCTATGTAAGGCCGGGTTCACACAGGCAAAAAATGTGTGAAATGTTTGCACGAAAAACAAGTCCAGACATTCTGTACATTTGACTAACTGGCGGGCGCTAGGAGCGCTCGGAAATGTGTCGTCTCATAGACAGCAATGCATGTACTTGCGGACTCTGCAGAAAGAATAGACTAAATAAACTTTTCTTTCTGCGGACGCCGGAATCAGAATTTCCGTAGCAGAAACATCTGGTTTTGGAAATTCTGCCATGTGAACAGTGCATCAGAATCCCAATGAAATCAATAAATAGTACTCTGCTGCTGCGGAATGTCAGTGCAGAATATTCATGTGGAATTCTACATAGACACAGAACATGGCCTAAGACAGCCAAAGTTTTTCTAACCCATTGAAGTAAGACCAGGCATCTGGCATGAAAAGTGGAGAAGGTTTATGTGGCATATAGAAATAACTTAAATCATCAAGAACATTTTCGACATGCTCCATGTTATTAATTTTTTGTAACATTTGAAGGGGTTGTCCAGCAGGATTAAAATAATAATAATAATAATATTGGTCATATGGGTCACTACTGTCAAGGATTGGCTGAGTATGCACTTCCTGTGTGGCGGGATGGGGAACAGGAAGTAGATCAGCAGGGACCTGGACACTAATGAAACGGAAGCAATTGGGAGCAGGTAAGGTAAGTCCTCCAACTACCAGGAACCGAGAAAATGCCAATCCGTGTAGCTGCCGTCCAAGGTTTAGATAGTCCAAGGCTTTTGTTTTCTCTCACCTACTGTCGTCTCTCAGCACGACCGCGCATATGCCACTTCCAGGTTTTACGCAGAAGCAGTGAGCAGCGCATGCGCGATAGCTGCTGAGAGCAGACAGTATGCATCACCCGCACTATAACTCTGTACAGACAGGTTTGTGCTGGTGATGCTGATAACAGATTCCCTTTATAGACTATGAGACCCATGCCTGTTTTAACTGGCATATGTTGGCCTCCCAGTTAAACAGCTTGCAGACATATACATGCCACATAAGGCATATTTGAGATGTGAACCTGTCCTTAACTGACAATCTTCTAGTAAAGGACGTACAGTATACTTAACAACTAGCGGGGACGATATAGCGGTAAAAACGCAGCATAGCAGTAGTCATATCATGCTATTTCCAACATGAACTACAGAACTAACAAATGTAGGAGGAAAACATCTTAAAAAGGTTTCTGCAGTAATATCAGGAAGTATTACTTTACTGAGAGAGTAGTGGATGCATGGAATAGCCTTCCTGCAGAAATGGTCGCTGCAAATACAGTGAAGGAGTTTAAACATGCATGAGATAAGCATAAGGCTATCCTTCATATAAGATAGGGATAGGCATAAGGATATCCTTCATATAAGATAGGGATAGGTATAAGGCTACCCTTCATATAAGATAGGGATAGGTATAAGGCCATCCTTCATATAAGATAGAGATAGGTATAAGGCTACCCTTCATATAAGATAGGGATAGGTATAAGGCTACCCTTCATATAAGAAAGGGATAGGAATAAGGCTATTCTTCATATAAGATAGGGATAGGTATAAGGCTACCCTTCATATAAGATAGGGATAGGCATAAGGCCATCCTTCATATAAGATAGAGATAGGTATAAGGCTACCCTTCATATAAAATAGGGATAGGCATAAGGCTACCCTTCATATAAGAAAGGGATAGGAATAAGACTATCCTTCATATAAGATAGGGATAGGTATAAGGCTATTCTTCATATAAGATAGGGATAGGAATAAGGCTATTCTTCATATAAGATAGGGATAGGTATAAGGCTGTCCTTCATATAAGATAGGGATAGGTATAAGGCTATTCTCCATATAAGATAGAGATAGGAATAAGACTATCCTTCATATAAGATAGGGATAGGAATAAGGCTATTCTTCATATAAGATAGGGATAGGAATAAGGCTATTCTTCATATAAGATAGGGATAGGTATAAGGCTATTCTCCATATAAGATAGAGATAGGAATAAGACTATCCTTCATATAAGATAGGAATAGGAATAAGGCTATTCTTCATGTAAGATAGGGATAGGAATAAGGCTATCCTCCATATAAGAAAGAGATAGGTATAAGGCTATTCTTCATATAAGATAGAGATAGGTATAAGGCTATCCTTCATATAAGATAGAGATAGGTATAAGGCTACCCTTCATATAAGAAAGGGATAGGAATAAGGCTACCCTTCATATATGATAGGGATAGGTATAAGGCCATCCTTCATATAATATAGAGATAGGTATAAGGCTACCCTTCATATAAGAAAGGGATAGGAATAAGTCTATCCTTCATATAAGATAGGGCCAGGGACTATTGATAGGATTCAGATTATTGGGCAGACTAGATGGACCAAATGGTTCTTATCTGCCGACACATTCTTTGTTTCTATGTTTCTCTTTAACTCCACATTTAGTATGTGCCGCCATATGTGTCGTAATTGACTGGGTTAAATGACGATGTGCGCTATAGCAAAGCCGTTCTCTGGTTTACAAATCCTTCTTCCCTGAATTCTCTGGAAGCCTGATTGGCTTATATAAGTCTTCACACACTTTTATGGTGGTCTTCACAAGGGGAAACCTTACCCCTTGGGGCCAATATAAGTTTTATTTCTTTTATACAGGTGTATTCATAGTCTGGGTTGTCAAAGTGACCTGTCTACGGTAAATCTGACACATAAGACGCATCTTACTATAATTAATATATATATATATATATGTATATATATATATTTATGAATATAATGTTTGGTTTTTTTTTATTCACTGATACCTGAAACAGTTAAAGAAATAAAGATCTTTTGGTTTACAAAGGAGTTTCTATGTCTTTATATAGATTGCTATATTATATAACCTCATTCATTTCAGTTGATGCTTGCCTCCTATTGTTTGTTACCGTACTATACTTTGTTTTTAGGAGTTAAAGTGCAGTCACCTAGCGCCACAATTGTGTAACGTGTCACTGCCATATTGTTCTGTTTTCCCTCTTGAGAATCACCCCCGGGAGAGTGTGAAAGAGGTGGGTGTACGGTGCCATTTATGCTGTGTGTCATTATTACTATAAGTAGTTACTCCAGAAAGGAGAGAGGGGGTGGAATTAGATTTTATATACACATGAGTCATCAGGTTAGCGACGCCAGCGGAGATATCTATACACATACATAGCGATGGATGGAGAAGGGTGGGAGAAGCACCGAGCAATGCTGGAGACTCTTCCCCACTCACCTCATGTTGGGCGACATCGTTGTGCAGAAGAGATTCTTCTTTAGTATCATAGGGTGAAAAGTTTTGCTCATCCCCAAATTCGGTGATAATGGGATACTGCGGGTAAGAAGGAAGAAAACATAACATAGGGTAAAACATATTAGTCTGAAAGAGATTCCACGACAATTGTCACATGACTGTTTTATAATATGGCGTATACTCCTATAAAGCAGTACAGTAAGCTCATCTACTGTATGTTTATTGTCATTCCGATATTACCATTTCATTATACAGGGTGGGCCATTTATATGGATACAGCTTAATAAAATGGGAATGGTTGGTGATATTAACTTCCTGTTTGTGGCACATTAGTATATGTGAGGGGGGAAACTTTTCAAGATGGGTGGTGACCATGGCGGACATTTTGAAGTCGGCCATTTTGAATTCAACTTTTGTTTTTTCAATTGGAAGAGGGTCATGTGACACATCAAACTTATTGGGAATTTCACAAGAAAAACAATGATGTGCTTGGCTTTAATGTAACTTTATTCTTTCATGAGTTATTTACAAGTTTCTGACCACTTATAAAATGTGTTCAATGTGCTGCCCATTGTGTTGGATTGTCAATGCAACCTTCTTCTCTATATACTGCTATATACTACTATATACACCGCAGGAGAAATGCTAGCACAGGCTTCCAGTATCCGTATACACTGCTATATACTACTATATACACCGCAGGAGAAATGCTAGCACAGGCTTCCAGTATCCGTATACACTGCTATATACTACTATATACACCGCAGGAGAAATGCTAGCACAGGCCTCCAGTATCCATATACACTGCTATATACTACTATATACACCGCAGGAGAAATGCTAGCACAGGCTTCCGGTATCCGTATACACTGCTATATACTACTATATACACCGCAGGAGAAATGCTAGCACAGGCTTCCAGTATCCGTATACACTGCTATATACTACTATATACACCGCAGGAGAAATGCTAGCACAGGCTTCCAGTATCCATATACACTGCTATATACTACTACATACATCGCAGGAGAAATGCTAGCACAGGCTTCCAGTATCCGTATACACTGCTATATACTACTATATACACCGCAGGAGAAATGCTAGCACAGGCTTCCAGTATCCGTATACACTGCTATATACTACTATATGAACCGCAGGAGAAGTACTAGCACAGGCTTCCAGTATCCGTATACACTGCTATATACTACTATATACACCGCAGGAGAAATGCTAGCACAGGCTTCTAGTATCCGTAGTTTCAGGTGCTGCAGAATGGGCAAAACAAAAATTGGAACAGGAGCCTCAGTTTACGCAGAAGATTTTGTTCAGTGATGAGGAAACTTTTATGTGAATGGTGAAGTTAACAAACAAAACCACCGCTATTGGTCTGACACTAACCCACATTGGATAGATCCCTCCAAGACTGTTGGAAAACAAAAATTGATGGTATGGTGTGGTATATGGGGTACAAAGATAGTGGGGCCATTCTTCATCAATGGAAACCTCACGACCACTGGATATGCCAAATTGCTACATGATGATGTGTTTCCCTCTTTATGCACTGAAGCTGGAACGTTCCTTGAGTTTTTCCAGTAAGATGGTGACCACCACATTATGGGTGTCAGGTCCGAGCATTCCTAGATGAACAGTTTCCTGGAAAGTGGATTGGTCATCGTGGGCCAATTGAATGGCCCCCAAGGTCTCCCGATCTGACCCCCTTAGACTTTTATCTTTGGGGTCATCTGAAGGCAATTGTCTATGCTGTGAAGATACGAGATGTGCAGCACCTGAAACTACGGATACTGGAAGCCTGTGCTAGCATTTCTCCTGCGGTGTATATAGTAGTATATAGCAGTGTATACGGATACTGGAAGCCTGTGCTAGCATTTCTCCTGCGGTGTATATAGTAGTATATAGCAGTGTATACGGATACCGGAAGCCTGTGCTAGCATTTCTCCTGTGGTGTATATAGTAGTATATAGCAGTGTATACGGATACTGGAAGCCTGTGCTAGCATTTCTCCTGCGGTGTATATAGTAGTATATAGCAGTGTATACGGATACTGGAAGCCTGTGCTAGCATTTCTCCTGCGGTGCATATAGTAGTATATAGCAGTGTATGCGGATACTGGAAGCCTGTGCTAGTACTTCTCCTGCGGTGTATATAGTAGTATATAGCAGTGTATACGGATACTGGAAGCCTGTGCTAGCATTTCTCCTGCGGTGTATATAGTAGTATATAGCAGTGTATACGGATACTGGAAGCCTGTGCTAGCATTTCTCCTGCGGTGTATATAGTAGTATATAGCAGTGTATACGGATACTGGAAGCCTGTGCTAGCATTTCTCCTGCGGTGTATATAGTAGTATATAGCAGTGTATACGGATACTGGAAGCCTGTGCTAGCATTTCTCCTGCGGTGTATATAGTAGTATATAGCAGTGTATATGGATACTGGAAGCCTGTGCTAGCATTTCTCCTGCGGTGTATATAGTAGTATATAGCAGTGTATATGGATACTGGAAGCCTGTGCTAGCATTTCTCCTGCGGTGTATATAGTAGTATATAGCAGTGTATACGGATACTGGAAGCCTGTGCTAGCATTTCTCCTGCGGTGTATATAGTAGTATATAGAGAAGAGGGTTGCATTGACAATCCAACACAATGGGCAGCACATCGAACACATTTTATAAGTGGTCAGAAACTTGTAAATAACTCATGAAAGAATAAAGTTATGTTAACCAAGCACATCATTGTTTTTCTTGTGAAATTCCCATTAGGTTTGATGTGTCACATGACCCTCTTCCTATTGAAAAAACAAAAGTTGGATTTCCAAATGGCCGACTTCAAAATGGCCGCCATGGTCACCACTCATCTTGAAAAGTTCCCCCCTCACATTTACTAATGTGCCACAAACAGGAAGTTAATATCACCAACCATTCCCACTTTATTAAGGTGTATCCATAGAAATGGCTTGATTGATCTAGATTTGATCTAGATTTCTGTTTGTTTCAATTTCAAGAAGTCTCATAGACTTTCATTGTAATTCTGTATAACTCTCTCTCTCTCACCTTAGGTACCTGAAGTGGCCAGAGTGGAGATAAAGGGTGGGTAACACTGATGTAACCTGACAGAGATATATGGGATAAACAGCTGCAAATCTGCTGCTTAGGAACCTAGCAACAGGGACCTGGTGGGACCATTGGTCCCAGGCGGCACTTTTCAAGGGCGGAACTTTGCTCTCCCCTCCCCCCTTTTTTTTTCTTCTGTGCCACCTAGGTCCATGGTTGGGCCAGCCCTGCCGCTGCACCACTGCTGCTCACTGTTTAAAAGTGGCCACAGTCCGGGTTGCTTAATGGCGCATAGGCCACCTTAGCACAGTGAGCCTGCAGCCAGCCGGCCTGGGTCTGACGAGGGACGTCACACAAGTGACGTTCCTCCGCAGACTGGCGCAGGAAGACGTCAGTGATGTCACAAGTTAGTCCCCGCCGGAGAGAAGAAGCGCTGCGCAGGCAGCCATGTGAGTGTGTCTGTCTGTGTCTGTCTGTGTGTGTATCTGTCTGCGTGTGTGTGGGTGTCTGTGTGATGGGGGGGGGACTATGCTACATAATGTGGAGAATCTATGCTACCTAATGTGGGGAAACTGCTACCTAATGTGGCCAAACTACGCTACCTAATGTGGCCAAACTATGCTACCTAATGTGCCCAAACTATGCTACCTAATGTGGGGAAACTGCTACCTAATGTGGCCAAACTATGCTACCTAATATGGCCAAACTATGCTGCCTACCTAATGTGGGGGAACTGCTGCCTACCTAATGCTTTTTTTTTCTTTTGGGGGGGCAGCATTTCACTCGTGGACCCAGGCAGCACAATGTTTTGGTAGCTGTAATGGCGGATAGATTGATTGTTAGGCCCTTTTCACACCAAAATGGGAAATCTGGAGTATACCGAAAATATAGCCATAGATCCTCAGTCATCTAACCAAAGCCAAAAGAGTGCCACCTTGGCCTTTTTTGGCTTTCATCAGTTGGTTTCCACGTAATTGCTGGATGGAATAGCACAAACCCTCGTGGAGACCCTAAAGGTATACAGGGCGCCAGACACTGCAAAAATGCAATGTAAAAGAGCCTTTTCTATACAGAACTACAAAACGGTAGAAATGGTTTATCACCTCATAGAAGATGACAGCTGGGGGAGGATAATGCTCTTTTCAGACTATAATAACATGACATGATAAAGAAATATAAATGCAAGTTAACTCGAGACGTGACCTTATATATACTGTTATAAAGTGTCGCTGAGATTATTTCATGTGTTGCTTGGTGCGTAGTACCATTTATTATGTGTTGAAGGCTGGCGGCATTTAAACTTTGCATAGTGTATAGGTATCTGTTCACACTCTGCATTGGTTCTAATGTATGTGGGTTTGTTTGTTTAGTTTTTTCTTTACCTGTTTTTGTAACATATATACAAATAAATAAATAAATAAATAAAAAACAAAATAATTATAGCTACAGCATGACAAAATAAAAGAATCCCTTACTCTTATCTGACCTCCATATAGATATGTACGGAAGTATATACAGTATAGTATACAGTTCCATAGAATATTTTTTTTTTCTTCCTATTACGTAGAGGAAATCCCAAGGAAGAAGAAATGAAGGAATTTAAAGGGCTATTCCGGCTTTATACACCTTTTCCCCTATCTAACACCTTATCTTTATTCTGTAGGTCCATAGGGTTAAAATGATACCCTACTTATATAGGTTTGATTTTGTCGTACTTCTGGAGGCCTTTTCAAAAATAAAAAAAAGCGATCTGATTGATTGCTATGGGCAACTGGTCGACTTTTCCTCTGCACAGGTTTTGATTAATCTCCCCCAATATCACTGATATATATATATATATATATATACATACATTTTTTAATACTGTCATTGAGATATAAATAATGAAATAATTAATATTATTGTTGTTGCAGGGTCATGTACCCTTGTTTCTACACATGCACTGATCCACGGCTTGATAAATCCCAGGTGCCAGGTTGTTGTGGCGCCTAGGTTTTTGTCAGTCTTTTCCAAAGGGTGTCCATCGTTTAAAAAACAAAAAACTTACCTGACGCCTTTCCCGCACTGATCTCCCGTTCTGCCTCCGGTTGATGCTACATTGTTACCTGAGGAGCAGACGTCAGGTGACCACCGCAGCCAATCAGCGGCTACAGTGGTCACGCTCCGTACTCAGGAGTACGGAACGTGACACCAAGGCTGCTAATTGGCTGTGGCAGTCACGTGACATCTGCAGCTCATTAAGCACTGGAGTGTGACAGGAGGCAGAACAGGAGATCAGTGTGAGGGGGACTCTAAATATCCTGACACATGAGGATAATGAGGGGGACTCTAATGATCCTGACACATGAGGGGGAGTCTAATGATCCTGACACATGAGGGGGAGTCTAATGATCCTGACACATGAGGGGGAGTCTAATGATCCAGACACATGATGGTGATGAGGTGGACACTAATGATCCAGACACATGAGGATGATGAGGGGACACAAATGACTGTGACAAAGGTTGAAATGAGGGGACACTAATGACTGTGACACAGAGGGAGATGAGGGGACACTAATGACTGTGACACAGAGGGAGATGAGGGGACACAAATGACTGACACCGGGGGAGATGAGGGGACACTAATGACTGTGACATGGGGGAGATGAGGGGACACTAATGACTGTGACACAGAGGGAGATGAGGGGACACTAATGACTGTGACACAGAGGGAAATGAAGGGACACTAATGACTGAAACCGGGGGAGATTAGGGGACACTGATGACTGTGACACAGTGGGAGATAAGGGGACACTAATGACTGTGACACAGAGGGAGATGGGGACACTAATGACTGTAACACAAGGGGAGATGAGGGGACACTAATGACTGTAACATGGGGGAGATGAGGGGACACTAATGACTGTGACCCAGAGGGAGATGAGGGGACACTAATGACTGTGACACAGAGGGAGATAAGGAGACACTAATGACTGTCACACCGGGGGAGATGAGGGGACACTAATGACTGTGACATGGGGGAGATGAGGGGACACTAATGACTGTGACACAAGGGAGATGAGGGGACTCTAATGACTGACACAGGGGGGCATACGACACTAATGACTGTGATACAGAGGGAGATGGGGGACACTAATGACTGTGACACAAGGGGAGATGAGGGGACACTAATGACTGTAACATGGGGGAGATGACGGGACACTAATGACTGTGACCCAGAGGGAGATGAGGGGACACTAATGACTGTGACACAGAGGAAGATGAGGGGACACTAATGACTGTGACACAGAGTGAGATGAGGGGACACTAATGACTGTGACACAGAGGGAGATGAGGGGACACTAATGACTGTGACACCGGGGGAGATGAGGGGACACTAATGACTGTGACATGGGGGAGATGAGGGGACACTAATGACTGTGACATGGGGGAGGTGAGGGGACACTAATGACTGACACAGAAGGAGATGAAGGGACAATAATGACTGTGACACAGAGGGAGATGAGGGGACACTAATTACTGACACCGGGGGAAATGAGGGGACACTAATGACTGACACCGGGGGAGATGAGGGGACACCAATGACTGTGACACAGAGGGAAATAAAGGGACACTAATGACTGAAACCGGGGGAGATTAGGGGACACTAATGACTGTGACACGGGGAGATAAGGGGACACTAATGACTGTGACACAGAGGGAGATGAGGGGACACTTATGACTGTGACAAAGAGGGAGATGAAGGGACAATAATGACTGTGACACAGAGGGAGATGAGGGGACACTAATGACTGTGACACAAGGGAGATGAAGGGACTCTAATGACTGACACAGGGGGAGATGAGGGGACATTAATGACTGACACCAGGGGGCATACGATACTATTGACTGTGATACAGAGGGAGATGAGGGGACATTGATGACTGTGACACAGGGGGAGAGGGGACATTAATGACTGTGACACAGAGGGAGATGAGGGGACACTAATGACTGATCATATAACGAGCAGTATCCTTCTCCTAACTTCTTTTGCTGGCTTCTAGATTTATAACAAATTTGTCAAGCCCTGGACTCATCAGTGTTGCCTGGAAATGGTAAGAAACTCAGGCTCTGTCCATACAACAGGACCTTGATGGACTAACGCTTCCATGGGGCACTATTGGTATATTTGGGACATCTGATCTGACAAAGTGTCATGGCTTCTGTTAAACAGAGACTGTACACAAAAGCTTCATGTAATTGTATATATAGAACGCAAAAAACTCTGACATCACCTGCACTGAGCCACAAATTGTGAAGATCTGATCAGGGGCATTTGTGGCTGTATAGATATTATTCAGTATTATTATATGGCATCTCTTTATAAAGGCTGCAGTCACACTAAGTATTCCTATAGGTGTACCGATACATGATTGCTCCCTGGGCTACTGAATGTCCTAAATAGCATTTAGGTCTGTCTCCTATTAGGCCTCTCTGTGCCCCATATATATCTGTAGATCCCTCTCTGTGCCCCATATATATTTGTAGATCCCTCTGTGCCCCATATATATTTGTAGATCCCTCACTGTGCCCCATATATATTTGTAAATCCCTCACTGTGCCCCATATATATTTGTAAACCCCTCTCTGTGCCCCATATATATTTGTAAATCCCTCTCTGTGCCCCATATATATTTGTAGATCCCTCTGTGCCCCATATATATTTGTAGATCCCTCTGTGCCCCATATATATTTGTAAATCCCTCTCTGTGCCCCATATATATTTGTAAATCCCTCTCTGTGCCCCATATATATTTGTAGATCCCTCTGTGCCCCATATATATTTGTAGATCCCTCTGTGCCCCATATATATTTGTAAATCCCTCCCTGTGCCCCATATATATTTGTAGATCCCTCTGTGCCCCATATATATTTGTAAATCCCTCTCTGTGCCCCATATATATTTGTAGATCCCTCTCTGTGCCCCATATATATGTAGATCCCTCTATGCCCCATATATATTTGTAGATCCCTCTGTGCCCAGAGGCGTAGCGTGGGGAGTGCAGGGGGGGCCGGCCGCACCGGGCGCAACATCTGGGGGGGCACGCTCTCCGGTATAGGAATACTTCTTTTTATGTGCCCAGGCCGGCTCCCGTGTGTGGCTGCAGGCGGGGGCCGGCAAGAGCATATAAAAACTAATACTGCACACTAAAAACCAGGGGGCCTCCAGCTGTTGTGAAACTACAAGTCCCTGCATGCCCGGACCGGCAAAGGCTGTCCGAGCATGCTGGGAGTTGTAGTTTCACAACAGCCCCCTGGTTTTTAGTATACAGTATTAGGTTTTATATGCTCTGGTCGGCCCCCGCCTGCAGCCACACACGGGAGCCGACCCGGGCACATAAAAAGAAGTATTCCTATACCGGACATCCCTGTGTGCCGAAAAATCTTTTCGGGACATAAGGATGTCCCCCGGTCACTCACCATTCCCCGGCCAGCGCACGTCCTCCTTCGGTCCTTCGCTTCTCCGCCTCTATGGTTGACGTCCCGTGCGTACAACCATAGAGACGCAGGAGGACCGCAGGATCATCGCAGGAGGACGCGCGCTGGCCGGGGCCTGGTAAGTGACCACGTCATCTTCTTCAGTGTTCCGGTCACCGCTCCCCCGGTCCCGGCACCTACTGCTATGGTCCATAGGCCATAGCAGTAGATGTGACCCCGGGCGGGAGGAGCGGTGACCGGATCACTGTGGGGGCAGCAGTACAGACATACAGCCTCCAGCCGTACACTGTATATGGCTGGAAGCTGTATGTCTGTGGGGTGGGGGGAAGCTGCCTACTATTGTGGGGGAACTGCTGACCTAGTGTGGGGGGAGCTGCCTACAAATGTGGGGGGAGCTGCCTAATATTGTGGGGGGAGCTGCCTAATATTGTGGGGGGAGCTGCCTAATATTGTGGGGGGAAGCTGCCTAATATTGTGGGGGAACTGCCTACTATTGTGGGGAACCTGCCTACTATTGTGGGGGAAATGCTGACCTAATGTGGGGGAGCTGCCTACTATTGTGGGCTAAAATCCACAGGTTAGGGGGCGCAAATAACTTGCCTTGCCCCGGGTGCTGACAACCCACGCTACGCCACTGTCCGTGCCCCCTGAGGAAGCTCAACGGAGCGAAACATATGTAGGGGTATTGCATGTTTATTTGGTAAGACTCATCATATATTTGTGTATTATTTACGGTGTGTCTATTTCCCTTTCTGCCTATGTACTCCCATTGTTAGGATTGTTACAGGTTACATGGTAGAATATAGGGTGTGATACCTTCCTTGTTCATAATTTTTTACTGGCCTACCTTTTTGCATGTATTCCGTGATCTATTTCCTGTGAGTGTCATTTTAATACAATTTATACTGTGTGTACTTCAATAAAGTTGGTTTATATTTTCATTATAATTTTGGAGTGTTTCCCTATTTCTTTGGAGTATATGGTGCTAGTTGGGACACTGTTTTCTACTACCCTGATGGACGGTTCTAGTCCTCAGGAGGATTTATTTGGACCCCATATATATTTGTAAACCCCCTCTCTGTGCCCCCATATATATTTGTAGATCCCTCTCTCTGTGCCCCATATATTATATATGTAGATCCCTCTGTGTCCCATATATTTGTGTAGATCCCTCTCTGTGCCCCATATATATATATATATATATATATATATATATATATATGTAGATCCCTCTGTGCCCCGTATATATTTGTAGATTCCTCTCTGTGCCCCATATATATATTTGTAGATCCCTCTGTGCCCCATATATATCTGTAGATCCCTCTGTGCCCCATATATATCTGTAGACCCCTCTGTGCCCCATATATATTTGTAGACCCCTCTGTGCCCCATATATATTTGTAGACCCCTCTCTGTGCCCCATATATATACACACATATATATATAGACCCCTCTCTGTGCCCCATATATATTTGTAAACCCCTCTCTGTGCCCCCATATATATTTGTAGATCCCTCTGTGCCCTCATTTATAATTATAGACTCCTCTGTGACCAATATATTTATTGGCTGCTATCTCTATGGAATCAGGATATATAGTAGTTATACCCTCCATTCCAGCCCTATCTGTATACTGCTGCTATATCTATAGTATTAGAATATATAGTAGTTCTACCCTCCCCCCTCCAACTCTATCTGTATACTGCTGTTATCTCTATGGAATCAGGATTTATAGTAGTTATACACCTCCTCTCTCAGCTCTATCTGTATACTGCTGTTATCTCTATGGAATCAGGATTCATAGTAGTTATACACCTCCTCTCTCAGCTCTATCTGTATACTGCTGCTATCTCTATAGAACCAGGGTATATAGTACTTATACACGTCTCCTGCGGCTCCATCGGTATACTGCTGCTATCTCTATGGAATCAGGATTTATAGTAGTTATACTCCTCCCCTCCCAGATCTATCTGTATACTGCTGTTATCTCTTTGGAAGCATTTCCCAGCCAATTTGCCTCCAGCTGTTGCAAAACTACAACTCTCAGAATGCCCGGACAGCCTCAAGCTCTCCGGGAATGCTGAGAGTTGTAGTTTTGCAACAGCTGGAGGCACCCTGGTTGGGAAACCCTAATTCAGGGCATTCGCACTGCACCCATGTGTGTCTTTAGCTTGCCCTCTCACCCCATCATCTTTCTCATTGATTTCGGATCTGTCCTGCTACTTTCCTTTACCAATAATCAATATCAATAATCATCTATTTAGCAGCGTCCTTCATGTTATCTGATGCTTTATATTCCCTCTGTGACCTCTCTTGACTATTTGCAGAATTCCTGTGTGTTACCGATATGATCCCTAATCACATAGGGGGAGATTTATCAAAACCTGTGCAGAGGAAAAGTTCCTGAGTTGCCCATAGCAACCAATCAGATCACTGCTTTCATTTTGCAGAGGCCTTTTGCAAAAATGAAAGAAGAAATGTGATTGGTTGCTATGGGCAACTGCTCAGCTTTTTCTCTGCACTGGTTTTGATAAATCTCCCCCATAATGTTCATATGTGTTCATAAGGGAACATGTGACACTAGAAACATATAATATACCAGGTGATTTATTATGACTTTTAATTATCTTTTTTTTGTACAATTAATATTACTGATCAGCATCGCCTATACGTGTCCTTTACCATATATCAGGAGCGGTGACGGAGAATAGGGGAGATTTATCAACACCTGTCTAGAGGTAAAGTTGCTGAGTTGCCCATAGCAACCAATCAGATCGCTGCTTTCATTTTATAGAGTCCTTTTCAAAAATGAAAGTAGCGATCTGATTGGTTGCTATGGGCAACTCGGCAACTTTTCCTCTGCAGAGGTTTTGATAAATCTCCCACAAGAAGAGATCATGAATCGATTGTTGTTTTTCCTTCTTTTAGATTCTCGTCCCAAACCTGTGGTTCTCCAGCTGTTGCAAGACTACATTTCCCATCATGCCCTGACAGCTGAAGGCTGTCCGGGCATGATGGGAGTTGTAGTCTTGCAACAGCTGGAGAAACGCAGGTTGGAGAATAGTGTCTCAGAGAATGCACCTGAACGCTTGTGTTATGCTGGGAGTTGTAGTTTTGCAGCAGCTGGGGTGTCACAGATTGGAGAATAGTGTTTAAAGCGTACCCGTCAGATCCAACAAATTATTATTATTTTTTTATATATCACTCAATACCTAATCCTGACCATGTACATCTAATTATTATGTGTCTAGCACCTTTATTTATTATTTATTACACTTTTAATTTAGCTCACTAGTCTGAATTCCTCTCAAAGGGAGGGGGCGTGGCCTCACCGTGCAGGTCTCCGCCCCCTCCCTCAGTATACTGTCTGCTCACATCTCCCCTAGCATTAGCAAAACTACAACTCCCAGCTTGTCCAAAGATGTCCAAAAATGCAGAAAAACACCAAAGATGAGTGAATAAAAAAAAAGTGCCAAATAGGTTTGGGGCTTTATAAACCACTATTGCAGTGTTTCCCAACCAGGGTGCCTCCAGCTGTTACAAAACTACAACTCCCAGCATGCCTGGACAGCCGAAGGTTGTCCAGGCATGCTGGGAGTTGTAGCTTGGCAACAGCTGGAGGCACCATGGTTGGGAAACACTGCACTATTGACTTTTAGCTAACATCTGGCTATGGTATTTATTTATTAAATTTTTCATAAAAAAAAAAAACCAAAAACGCCATGTGGCATTTATGCTCTTTTGGGGAGTTTTTGAAAAAAAAAAAAAAAAGTGGAAACTTAGCCTTATAGCGGCGGTCTCCAAACTGTGGTCCTACGGATGTTGCGAGACTACATCTCCCATCATGCCCTGACAGCCTTTGGCTGGGAGTTGTAGTCTTGCAACAGCTAGAGAGCCTATGTAGGGTGCATTGAAAATACGGTCTATTATACGCTACATTTGGGCTCGTTAACACGGACGGATCCGCAGCGTATTTTACGCCGATGATGGACCCCACAGTGCTGCATCCATCTGTGCCTGCTCATAGCGGCAATCCCCTGTGATGTGCTAGTCGCCATGCGCATGCGCAGTATACTCGCACACATCGCGGCCGCTCCCCCTGCTCCCTGAGCTAGGCCGAGAGCAGCCCCGATGTGTACGAGTATACTGCACATGCGCACTGCAATTAGCACATCACAACGGATTGCCGCTATGAGCAGGCACAGATGGATTCAGCACTGTAGGGTCCATCGGCGGCGGACCTGCAGCGTAAAATACGCGTCGGATCCGTCCGTGTGGTCAAGGCCTCTACGTGTTATCTGTGCCAAGGATTGAGTGTATTCTATCACTCCGCCTGATGAAGGGTCCGGTATGGACCAGAAACGCATTGCTTGTGTATATGCTTAATAAATCAGTTTTAAAGGAATATACCAGATTTTCTAGTCTTTCACTGTCCAGAAACGGCCAAGTTTTCCACTTTCTTCAATTGTTTCGAACTGGGACAGCGAGACTGCTACCAGAAGACCATGTCTGCGGGTCTGGAACTTTTGAATATGCAAGATTAGGTGTTGTGCTCTGAGCACAACCCGACTTGGTGAGTGTATCTCTATTTACCACTCTTATCACTCCTAAAATGACCTTCACTAGGGGCGCAAATTCCCCTTTTTTTGTGTTTTTTTTATTTTGTGGCCTTATAAGATCAAGGCTATTATAATATACAGATGTTAAATTATAACATTGATATGATGGGGGGCAATTACATATGAAAACTTGTGTATTATATTAGCCCTCTTTTATTTTTATATTCCATTTTTAACAATGGGTAAGAAAAGAAAATACTTCTACAATATTTTTTTTTTGTACGTGAAGGTATGCCACTTAGAATAACACTTTTAAAGAAAAGAAAAACAAGAACAGTCCGACTCATTATCTTATCAATATAGAATATACACATCACATCATATTTGATACATGAGGGATTATATTTCAAGTTATAACATTGATAAGATGAAGGGCAATTAAAGGTTGTTCTTTTCTGTCTAAGTGCTCTCTGATAACACGTGTCTCGGGAACCGCTCAGTTTAGAAGAGGGTTGCTATGGGGATTTGCTTCTAAACTGGGCGGTTCCCGAGACACGTGTCATCAGAGAGGACTTAGACAGAAAAGAACAACTCAACTTCAGAAGCTCATAAGTACTGAAAGGATTAAGATTTTTTTAATAGAAGTCATTTACAAATCTGTTTAACTTTCTGGAGCCAGTTGATATTTAAAAAAAAAAAATTTCCCTGGATAATCCCTTTAAATATGTTACATAATCCCTCCTCGGGTATCAAATGTGATGTGATCTCTTATATATATATATATATGGCATGGGCTGGTTCACATTACATTTGTACTATTTGTCGAGTGTATATGTTGGATGAAAATTGCATTGAAACCTCTGACGTACCTATAGACTTTGGTTGGTGAGACATGGTGCAGAAGTGCATGCCATCCGTTTGACTACACTTTTCCTTGTTAATGTTGGTATATATATGTATATATATATATATATGTGTGTATATATATATATATATAAATATATATATATATATATATATATATATATATATATATATAGCCAGAAAGGCAAAAACATGTGGTTCCATATGTTAAAGGGGTACTGCGCCCCTAGACATCTTATCCCCTATTCAAAGGATAGGGGATAAGATGTCAGATCGCCGGGGTCCCGCTTCTGGGGACCCCGGGGATCGCTGCTGCAGCACCGCGCTATCATTACTGCGCAGAGCGAGATCGCTCTGCACGTAATGACGGGCAATACAGGGGCCGGAGCATCGTTACGTCACGGCTCCGCCCCTCGTGACGTCACGGCCCGCCCCCATCAATACAAGTCTATGGGAAGGGGGCGTGGCAGTCGTCACGCCCCCTGCCATAGACTTGCATTAAGGGGACAGGCCGTGATGTCATGATGGGCGGAGCCATGACGTCACGCTGCTCCGTCCTCTGTATCGCCCGTCATTACGCACAGAGCGAACTCGCTCTGCGCAGTAATGATAGCGGGGTGCCGCAGCAGCGATCCCCGGGGTCCCCAGAAGCGGGACCCCGGCGATCTGACATCTTATCCCCTATCCTTTGGATAGGGGATAAGATGCCAGGGCCGGAGTACCCCTTTAAACAAATCTGCTATTTGTTTTCGGACATTGAATTCTTCAACTTTAAGAAAATTATTATCACTTTGTTTTTAGGTTATGTTAACGTGTAAATGTCTAAAAAGTTAGGCATGTGCATAAAGTAATGTGCATTATAAAAGTGATGCGGCCCCAGCCTTACAAGATGGAGGAGTAATGTGATAAAATACATTGGTGGTATACACAAGACTTATACAGTATTAACTCATCTTATAAGGATCTTGCACAGGTTGTAAAGATATGTTACATCCTTATCTTGTATAATACGGGAAGTGATTTCAGAACATATACCATGGAAGATATCACTGATTTTATCACATAACTTCTAGAGCAGGGATTTCCAGCTTGTGGCTCTTCAACTGTTGCAGAACTACAACTCCCAGCATGCTCAAATAGCCACCAGGAGTTGTAGTTTTGCAACTGCTGGAGAGCCACAAGTTGAAAGCCACTGATCTAGAGCAGCGGTCTTCAACCTGCGGACCTCCAGATGTTGCAAAACTACAACTCCCAGCATGCCCGGACAGCCGTTGGCTGTCCGGGCATGCTGGGAGTTGTAGTTTTGCAACATCTGGAGGTCCGCAGGTTGGAGACCACTGATCTAGAGTATATATATGATGCTTCAACTTTATGATATACCTGTTATCTCTGTATGTCTTCTAATGGCCTTGGTTGTACAGGCATGCTGGGAGTTGTAGTTTTGCAACATCTGGAGGTCCGCAGGTTGAAGACCACTGATCTAGAGTATATATCTGATGCTACAGCTGTGTGATATACCTGTTATCTTATGTCTTCTAACAGTGGTGTCTGTACTGTGCACCTTGGCTGTCTGGTCATGCTGGGAGTTGTAGTTTTGCAACATCTGGAGGCCCACAGTTTGGAGACCACTGTCTTTTTACATGATTCTTCACCATCTATCTGTCATGTATGTCCCCAGCGAGGCTTTCACTATATTTCACTATCCTTTACACCAGTGTGTCTCCAGCTGTTGCAAAACTACAACTCCCAGCATTGCCCTTGGCTGTTATCTCCGCATGCCTTATAACAGTGGTGTCCGAACTGTGGACCTTGGCTGTCCGGTCATGCTGGGAGTTGTAGTTTTGCAACATCTGGAGGCCCACAGTCTGGAGCCCACTGTCTTATTATGTGATCCTTCACCATCTATATGTTGTTTATGTCCCACAGCGAGGCTTGCACTATATTACACTATCCTTTACACCAGTGTTTTCCAAACAGTGTGTCTCCAGCTGTTGCAGAACTACAATTCCCAGCACACCAGGACAGCCCTTGGCTGTTATCTCTACATGCATTTTAACAGTGGTGTCCGAACTCTGGACCTTGGCTGTCCGGGAATGCTGGGAGTTGCAGTTTTGCAACAGTTTGGAGACCACTGTCTTTTTACATGATCCTCCACCATCATGGCTTGCACTATATTACACTATCCTGTTTTCCTAACAGTGTGCCTCCAGCTGTTCCACAACTACAAATCCCATCATGCCCGGACAGCCTTTGGCTGTCCGGGCGTGATGGGATTTGTAGTTTTGCAACAGCTGGAGGCACACTGTTTGGAACACACTGCTTTATACTTACATGACCTCTACACTGAGTTCTAGACTCAGCTTGTGCCTCTTTACATGGCAGCAGTGGGTGAGAAGCTGGCAGTGCCCACCTTGATTTCATAGACTTTGAGTTTCCTGCGCAGGGTGGCATTCTCCCTCTCCAGGGTACTGAGCCGCTCCTTGATGTCACCATATGCGGTTATTAAAGCAAAGTGTGAAGCGGAGCACATGTCCCCGGACTGGTCAGTGTTGGGACTGTCCACCCAGTCGTCGTCCTCCTCCTCCTCGTCCTCTTGCGCCAATGTCTCCTGGGCAATGATGCTGATGTCATCACCGAACACTGAGTCCATGTCCAGGTGCAGTGGGAGAAGCCAAGCGGCGCGGAGCCCTCTGCACTCGGCGTCCTGTGAGGACGGCAGCGTTACTCTGGACGGGTCCCACACACAAGGGGCGTCCACTGTCGCAGGAAGTTATGGACGCCGCCGTCCGGTGTCTTGGGCACAGCAGATGAGGAGTAGTCACGGCAACTTGTGGGCACGCATTGGGCAGCACGCCATATCCTAGAAAGATCTGCAGAATAGCCAAAAGGGGTCAACTCCTCTATGGTGCCTTATTGCACATGTAAAATCCGGGGGGCCTGATGTGGACTGGAAAAGAGACATGGAAGGATGTGGAGCAAATGAGGAGCTGAACACTGCATGTCGTACATTGCCCACTAGCAGCGATGCCCAGGAAGGTGCCCTGTCTGGCCGTGCTGGTCCATCCGGCTTGTTATGATCAGGTCTGTCTGGTATTGTCCTGCTGTATCACCATGCTCCCTCCTCCTCTTCCCAGAGACCTCCTCTTCTCCTCTCCATTCAGGCTGCATACCCCGTGACACAATGACATCAGTTCCTCTGAATCACAGGCTCCGGGATCCTGGAAGACACAGATCTCCTCACATCCCAGAGATGCTGACACCATATACATCCCATATACATCCCATATCCAGCCCATATACAGCCCATATACATCCCAGAGATGCTGACACCATATACATCTCATATACAGCCCATATACATCCCATATCCAGCCCATATACAGCCCATATACAGCCCATATACAACTCATATACATCCCATATACAGCTCATATACATCCCATATACAGCCTATATACAGCCCATATCCAGCCCATATACAACTCATATAAATCCCATATAGAGCCCATATACATTCGATATACATCTCATACTTCCCAAATACATCCCATATACATCCCATATAGAGCCCACATACATTCCATATAGAGCCCATATACATCCCATATACAGCCCATATACATCTCATACATCCCATATACATCTCATACATCCCATATACATCCCATATACAGTCCATATACAGTCCATATACAGCCCACATACATACCATATGCATCCCATATACATCTCATATATATACCATATACATCCCATATACATCTCATATACAGCCCATCTACATCCCGACTACATTGTGGTCTATGATGCTGAACAGAGCATCAGTGCCCAAAACAGATGTGTTGTCAGGGCACAGATTTATACTGATAGAGCTCTACTATATCCAGTGTATATACTATATACAGAACATGTGGGATGTCATCTATCTATCTCCTATCTATTTCATATCTATCTATCTCATATCTATCTATCTATCTATCTAATATCTCTCATACAACCAAAGGATAAATTGGCCAGCGCTATTGATCCAAACTATTGTGAAAACCTGGCTTGCAGGTGCAAGCGGCTGGGCTAAATATACAGCAACAGGAGAATACAGCAGCACACTGCTAGCACAAAGATATAGATGAAACATTAGTATATAGATAAAACATGAGTATATAGAAAGAACATGAAAAGCTATACAGCTGTAATGCAATAAATGAAGATATGAAACTATGAAAATATGAGGTACTTAGCTTGCAAATTTGGTGCCAAATAGCGTGGACCGTCCCACCACAGTAAGGTGACCTCATTCTGGGACGGACCCTACACTGTGTATATGCCTCTGTGTGAATAGCACAGCAGGCTGCTGTATTCTCCTGTTGCTGTAATATCTCTCATATCTATCTATCTATCTCATATATATATATATATATATATATATATATATATCTAATATCTCTCATATCTATCTAATATATCTCATATCTATCTTACATAGTTACATAGTTAGTACGGTCGAAAAAAGACATATTTCCATCAAGTTCAACCAGGGAATTAAGGGGTAGGGGTGTGGCGCGATATTGGGGAAGGGATGGGATTTTATATTTCTTCATAAGCATTAATGTTATTTTGTTCCAGGAATGTATCTAATCCTGTTTTAAAGCTGTTAATTGTTCCTGCTGTGACCAGTTCCTGAGGTAGACCGTTCCATAAATTCACAGTCCTCACGGTAAAGAAGGCGTGTCGCCCCTTTAGACTAAACCTTTTCTTCTCCAGACGGAGGGAGTGCCCCCTCGTCCTTTGGGGGGGTTTAACCTGGAACAGTTTTTCTCCATATTTTTTGTATGGGCCATTAATATACTTATATACGTTTATCATATCCCCCCTTAAACGTCTCTTCTCAAGACTAAACAATTGTAACTCCTTTAATCGCTCCTCATAGCTAAGATGTTCCATGCCCCATATTAGTTTAGTCGCGCGTCTCTGCACCCTTTCCAACTCCGCAGTGTCCCTTTTATGGACAGGTGCCCAAAACTGAACAGCATATTCCAGGTGAGGCCGTACCAATGCTTTATAAAGGGGGAGTATTATGTCCCTGTCCCTTGAGTCCATGCCTCTTTTGATACATGACAATATCCTGCTGGCTTTGGAAGCAGCAGCCTGACATTGCATGCTATTCTGTAGTCTGTGATCTACAAGTACACCCAGATCCTTCTCTACCAGTGACTCTGCCAGTTTAATCCCCCCTAAGACATACGATGCTGCAGGTTATTAGTACCCAGATGCATAACTTTACATTTATCCACATTGAACCTCATTTGCCAAGTGGATGCCCAGACATTTAGTCTATCCAAGTCATCTTGTAACTTATGCACATCCTCTATAGACTGTACCGTGCTACAAAGCTTGGTGTCATCTGCAAAGATAGAAACAGAGCTGTTAATACCATCCTCTATATCATTGATAAATAAATTAAACAACAGCGGGCCCAGTACTGAACCTTGGGGTACACCACTAATAACCGGGGACCAATCAGAGTACGAATCATTGACCATCCCTCTCTGGGTACGATCCATGAGTCAGTGTTCAATCCAGTTACAAATGAAAATTTCCAAACCCAAAGACCTTAACTTACCTGTCAGACGTCTATGAGGGACAGTATCAAACGCTTTGGAAAAATCCAGAAACACTATATCCACAGCCATTCCTCTATATACACAACCCCCCCTCTATATACACAGCCCCCCCTCTATATACACAGCCCCCCTCTATATCCACAGCCATTCCTCTGTCAAGGCTTCTACTCACCTCTTCATAAAAGCAAATTAGATTGGTTTGACAACTTCTATCCTTAGTAAACCCATGCTGGCTATCACTTATAATACTATTATCCCCTATGTATTCCTGTATGTAATCCCTTATAAGTCCTTCAAACAATTTACCCACAATGCACGTTAGACTTACCGGTCTATAGTTTCCTGGGGAAGACCTAGAGCCCTTTTTGAAGATTGGCACCACATTCGCCTTGCGCCAGTCCCTTGGCACAATACCTGACACCAGAGAATCTCTAAATATCATGAACAAGGGTACAGATATTACTGAACTTACCTCTCTAAGAACTCTTGGGTGTAGTCCATCCGGCCCTGGGGATTTGCTTACATTTATATCACTTAACTTACCTTGTACCATCTCTACATTAAGCCAGTTCAGTACATTACATGATGTGTTATCAGCACTGACCTGTACATGATGTGTTACCAGCACTGACCTGGCCAATGTCAGCTCCTTTTTCCATACAGAACTAAAGAACCCATTCAGTAGCTCCGCCTTCTCTTGATCGCCTGTGACAACCTCCCCATTATCATTATTAAGGGGTCCTACATGCTCTGTCCTTGGTTTTTTTGCATTTATATATCTAAAAAAATATTTAGGATTAGTTTTGTTTTCTTTGGCCACCTGTCTCTGGTTTTGAATTTTTGCCGTTTTAATAAAATTTTTACAGATTTTATCAAGCTCTTTGTACTGTTTAAATGTTATCGCTGACCCAACAGTTTTGTATTTTTTGAAGGCTATTTTTTTTGTTGTTCATTGCTCTTTTAACATCATTTGTCAGTCATGTAGGATTTAGTTTTAATCATTTATATTTGTTCCCCTTTGGTATATACCGTATATACTCGAGTATAAGCCGAGTTTTTCAGCACGATTTTTCGTGCTGAAAACACCCCCCTCGGCTTATACTCGAGTGAACTCTCGACCCGCAGTGGTCTTCAACTTGCGGACCTCCAGAGATTTCAAAACTACAACTCCCAGCAAGCCCGGGCAGCCATCGGCTGTCCGGGTTTGCTGGGAGTTGTAGTTTTGAAACCTCCGGAGGTCCGCAGGTTGAAGACCACTGCGGCCTTCGACATCATCCAGCCCCCTCTCACCCCCCTTTAGTTCTGTACAGTACTCACCTCCGCTCGGCGCTGGTCCTGTGCTGCAGGACTGTCCGGAGAGGAGGTCGTCCGGTGGGATAGTGGTTCCGGGCTGCTATCTTCACCGGGGAGGCCTCTTCTAAGCGCTTCGGGCCCGGCCCCAGAATAGTCACGTTGCCTTGACAACGACGCAGAGGTACGTTCATTACCAACGTACTTCTGCGTCATTGTCAAGGCAACGCCTCTATTCCGGGCCGGAAGCGCGGAGAAGAGGCGCCCCCAGTGAAGATAGCAGCCCGGAACCACTATCCCACCGGACGACCTACTCACCGGACAGTCCTGCAGCACCGGACCAGCGCCGAGCGGAGGTGAGTACTGTACAGAACTAAAGGGGGTGAGAGGGGGCTGGATGATGTCGAAGGCCGCAGTGGTCTTCAACCTGCGGACCTCCGGAGGTTTCAAAACTACAACTCCCAGCAAGCCCGGACAGCCGGGTGGCTGCCCGGGCTTGCTGGGAGTTGTAGTTTTGAAATCTCTGGAGGTCCGCAGGTAGAAGACCACTGAGGGCGGATGATGAGAAGAGGATGATGAAGGGGGGGGGGGGGATGATGAAGGGGGGTGGGGATGATGACAAGGGGATGATGAAGGGGGTGTGTGGGATGATGACAAGAGGATGATGAAGGGGGGGTGTGGGATGATGACAAGAGGATGATGAAGGGGGGGTGTGGGATGATGAAGGGGGGGGGATGATGACAAGGGGATGATGAAGGGGGGGTGTGGGATGATTACAAGGGGATGATGAAGGGAGGTGGGGATGATGACAAGGGGATGATGAAGGGGGGTGGGGATGATGACAAGGGGATGATGAAGGGGGGATGTGTGGGATGATGACAGGTGATGATGATGAGGGTCTGGATGATGACAGGCGGTGATGATGATGAGGATGTTAATGACGGGTCTGGATGATGACAGGGGGGATGATGTATTTCCCACCCTAGGCTTATACTCGAGTCAATAACTTTTCCTGGGATTTTGGGTTGAAATTAGGGGTCTCGGCTTATACTCGGGTCGGCTTATACTCGAGTATATACGATATTTAGCTGTATAGTTATTTAGAGTTGATTTAAAGATGTCCCATTTACCTTCTGTATCAATATTTGACAACACCTCCCCCCAGTCTATGTCCTGTAGTGCAGCCCTCAGCCCAGGGAAGTTTGCCTTTTTAAAGTTATATGTTTTTGCCTTCCCCGCCTGTCTTTGTTTTCTACATTTTAAGTCAAAAGTAACTATATTGTGGTCGCTATTACCAAGGTTTTCCCTCACAGTTACATTACCAACCAGCTCTGCGTTGTTGGAAATGATCAGATCCAACAAGGCATCACTTCTTGTTGGGTCCTTCACAAACTGGCCCATAAAATTATCCTGCAATAAATTTAGGAATTGTCGCCCCTTTGTAGTTTTAGCCAACCCCGGACCCCAATCTATATCTGGATAGTTAAAATCTCCCATTATTACCACTGTACCTGCCCGGGCGGCCCTCTCTATTTGTTTATGAAGCCGAACTTCTATCTCTTCAGTGATATTAGGGGGTCTGTAGATTACCCCAAATATTATTTTTTCTGTATTTCCCTCCTTTTGTAATTCTACCCACAGTGATTCCACCTCCTCAGAATCATCACACACTATGGCATCGTTCACACTGACTTTCATACCACTTCTTACATACAGACAGACTCCACCACCTTTTCTGTTCATTCTATCCTTGCGAAACAATGTAAACCCCTGCAGATTGACAGCCCAGTCATGCGAGGAGTCCAGCCATGTCTCAGTGACCCCAACTATATCAATATGTTCCTCCAGTATCAAGGCCTCAAGCTCCCCCATTTTATTTGCTAGGCTTCTGGCATTTGTGAACATACACTTTTTCATTTCCATCCTTTATGTTATTGGGGTTAATGGGATTCAAGGGTGTAAGTTTTATTTTCCTATGAAGCCTATTCCTATTAACTATTCTAACCCCTCCCTCCGCTCCACCCCCAGGTACATTTATAATTCCCACCTCTCTATCTACACTATCTTCCCCCTCTTTGCTGTGGGTTCCCTCGCCCCAAGTCCCTAGTTTAAACACTCCTCCACCCTTCTAGCCATCTTCTCCCCAAGCAAAGCTGCACCCTCCCCATTGAGGTGCAGCCCGTCCCTACGGTAGAGCCGGTAACCGACAGTGAAGTTGGCCCAGTTCTCCATGAACCCAAACCCTTCCTTCCTACACCAGCTTCTGAGCCACTTGTTTACCTCCCTAATCTCCCGCTGCCTCTCTGGTGCGGCTCGTGGTACTGGTAGTATTTCAGAAAATACTACCTTGGAGGTCCTTGCCTTAAGCTTGCGGCCTAAGTCCCTGAAATCATTTTTAAGGACACTCCACCTACCTCTTACTTTGTCATTGGTGCCAATATGTACCATGAGTGCTGGGTCCTCTCCAGCCCCGCCCAGCAACCTGTCAAGCCGATCCGCGATGTGCCGAACTCGTGCGCCAGGCAGACAACACACTGTTCGGCGATCCCGGTCTTTGTGACAGATTGCCCTGTCTGTCCCCCTAATAATTGAGTCCCCCACCACTAGTACCTGTCTGGCCTGCCCTGTACTCCTCCCTCCCTCCTTACTGGAGCAGACACCCCCCTGGCGGTCAGAGGTGGTATCCTGCTGCAGTACTGCTAGCTCTGAAATGGCATCCCCTTCATCTGCCAAGCGGGCAAACTTGTTGGGGTGTGCCAGATCAGGACTAGCCTCCCTGACACTTTTTCCCCTACCCCTCTTTCTAACTGTAACCCAGCTAACTGCCTGACTGTCCTGCAACTCCGTCCCACTGTCCTCCCCCACCTCTATTCCCGAGAGTACCTGCTCAGTGAGCACGAGACTCCTCTCCATGTTGTTAATGCTTCTCATTGTTGCCAGTCGCCCCTCTAGATGCAGGATCTGGGCTTCTAAATGAGCAACTCGCACACATCTCGCACAACAATATGCACCCTCAAACTGTTGTTCAAGGATAAACTGTTGTATCTCATATATATCTATCTCATAATATGTATTCATCTATTTATATAACTATCTATGTAGATATTTTGTACAAAACACAAATCTTTCCCCAGCCCCCCCCCCCCCCCAATCTGATTGGTTGCTATGGGCAACTCAGCAACTTTTCTTCTGGACAGGTTTTGATAGATCTCCCCTAATAGTTTAGTCCTCATAAACTTTACTGGAATGCAAAACACTGGAGCATATTCTGTGCACTGTGACAGCAGGGAATGCTGGGAGATTTCATCCCTAAAGTCAGAAGAACAAAAAATGCAGTCCTGGTATAGAATACAAGCTGCAAAGTATATAAGTAAGAATATACACAATACATAAGTACTGTAAATAAGTAATACAAGTTTCTTGGTTTTTATGCAGAATTATTTGAAGAGAATCTGACACCCTGACACCCAGCTTTACAAAGAGGGGTCACTTACCTAAATTCGTTGTTTGGTTGCCCAGTACGGGAGATGTTGCCCCGTACCCTTGCTGTCCTGTCAGGCAGCCTCCTTCAGTGTCCCCAGGGCCCCTTGCACCTGTTTCCACCCTGTACATATGTTCTGCAGTATATTGTATTATAAAATGTGTTGTATCTTTAAGAGTTATGTCATGTGATTGTTACCCAGGAGGTACCAGTGACCAGGTGATCCCAAGAGTGACCTATGGGCTCCCTGCTAGTCTCCCCTATATAAGTCCTGGGTCGAGCTTCTCTCTCTTCTCTCTTAGCTCTTGCTTCCTGCTGAGGTCCAGTGCAGTCCTGTCTAGTCTGTGTGTCCAGAGTGTTGTAGACCTCAAAGTCAAGTCCTGCAGCCACCATCAATTCAAGTAAGATACAGTCACAGCTTTATGAGCCAAGTCAAGTCAGTCCCTGTCATCTGTCAAGTCAGCGTGGTCTGCATTCAATTGTCCAGTCCTTCTACAAGTCCCAGCAAGCCCTTAAGGTCTCTGTGTCACCGGTCACCTCTTTGGGTCGTGGCTGAACTGTATAGACTTTACCAACTGTCTATCCTCAGTAAAGCTACTGTTGTCCGAGTCTTTATTGCCCCCCGTGCATTGTAGAGGGGTTGAGGGCACAAAGAATGGAAAGATATGGGCCGAAGCTGCTGCCATATGAGGTGCAACAAGCACAGCAGCAGGACACAAAAGAATTGGAGGCCCTGTACATTAGGAAGCTAGAGAGGGAGAGCCACCCCTGGAACGTCGCAGAGCAACGGTCATAAAATTTGACAGAGTGCGGGGGTTTGGCACCCTCATGGAGTGTCATCATGGTGGGACCATCTTGGTTAATTGTCGGGCAGTGCAGAGAGACTATCTCCCCCCCCCCCCCCCCCCATCATTGCATTCTCTAGAGAGCGGGGAGGTCGTGGAGTATACTCCTCTACAGAGCTTGAGAGGAGAGTGGGCGGCTGCGGTGACCTGTCCGAAGAATCCAACCCAGATTCCGTTTTCCTACTTCCCATTGGACAACTGGGACGCCAATCCCTCTGGGCTGCTGCCACCCAAAGTCAGAGGTGCTGTCCAGGAGGAGGAGGTCTACATGCCCAAAGTACCTGTCATGGCACCAAAGTATCTACCCCAGTCTTCTGTGAATGTGCCAGGCCTACTCCTGTGGTCGAGGAGGCTTGGCCTAACCAGCGGACACCAACTGAAGTGCCTCGGCCTACTCCCACAGAGGAGGTTTGGCCGGCCCAACAGGCACCAACTGCTGCTCCCCCAGTGGCGCAAGCTGCTGCAGTGCAAATGGTGGTAACCATCAGCCCCACCATTACAAAATCCACGTTGTCCCGGATGAACTGGAACACCCGAGTGAGTCCATTAGAGGAGGCACAGTCCCGTGGACCCGGTTACATGTCCCTGCCTTGGAAGCAGTTCGACCAGTGAGGCTGGGATGGCAAGTTCCCAAGTTAACCCCTTAAGGACTCAGGGTTTTTCCGTTTTTGCACTTTCGTTTTTTCCTCCTTACCTTTTAAAAATCATAACCCTTTCAATTTTCCACCTAAAAATCCATATTATGGCTTATTTTTTGCGTCGCCAATTCTACTTTGCAGTGACATTAGTCATTTTACCCAAAAATGCACGACGAAACGGAAAAAAAAATCATTGTGCGACAAAATCGAAAAAAAAACGCCATTTTGTAACTTTTGGGGGCTTTCGTTTCTACGCAGTGCATATTTCGGTAAAAATTACACCTTATCATTATTCTGTAGGTCCATACGGTTAAAATGATACCCTACTTATATAGGTTTGATTTTGTCGCACTTCTGGAAAAAATCATAACTACATGCAGGAAAATTTATACGTTTAAAAATGTCATCTTCTGACCCCTATAACTTTTTTATTTTTCCACGTACAGGACGGTATGAGGACTCATTTTTTGCGCCGTGATCTGAAGTTTTTATCGGTATGATTTTTGTTTTGATCGGACTTTTTGATCACTTTTTTTTCATTTTTTAATGATATAAAAAGTGACCAAAATACGCTTTTTTGGACTTTGGAATTTTTTTGCGCGTACGCCATTGACCGTACGGCTTAATTAATGATATATTTTTATAGTTCGGACATTTACGCACGCGGCGATACCACATATGTTTATTTTTTTTACACTGTTTTATTTTTTTTATGGGAAAAGGGGGGTGATTCAAACTTTTATTAGGGAAGGGGTTAAATGACCTTTATTAACACTTTTTTTTTACATTTTTTTTGCAGTGTTATAGGTCCCATAGGGACCTATAACACTGCACACACTGATCTCTAATGCTGATCACTGGCGTGCATTAACACGCCTGTGATCAGCATTATCGGCGCTTGACTGCTCCTGCCTGTATCTCAGGCACGGAGCAGTCATTCGTCGATCGGACACCGAGGAGGCAGGTAAGAGCCCTCCCGGTGTCCGATCAGCTGTTCGGGACGCCGCGATTTCACCGCGGCGGTCCCGAACAGCCCGACTGAGCAGCCGGGTCACTTTCACTTTCACTTTAGAAGCGGCGGTCAGCTTTGACCGCCGCTTCTAAAGGGTTAATACCGCACATCGCCGCGATCGGCGATGTGTGGTATTAGCCGCGGGTCCCGGCCGTTGATTAGCGCCGGGACCGACGCGATATGATGCGGGATCGCGGCGCGATCCCGCTTCATATCGCGGGAGCCGGCGCAGGACGTAAATATACGTCCTGCATCGTTAAGGGGTTAAAGGAGTCTACCTGTGATAATTCTACTGTATATCACTAACTTTCCTTGTGAAGTACTTTTGTTCTCCATAGGTTATGCAACGTTTAAGAAGAAGTGCCTGACGAACTTGTCAAGAAGTTTATTTGTAACCATTTGCGTAAGTGTATGTGCCCGGCTTTTAGTCATGATTCCTTTCTAAGAACTCCCAATGTACCAGGACTGTGGAGCGGTACAATGAAAATATGTATATACCGTTAGAGTAATATATTTTTGCTCATTCTTTTTGCGCAAGTAAATACTTATGCTGGTGTACTATAATGGTTATTGTGTATTGTAATAAAATGTATATAATGTGTTTGTACAAAATGTCAAGGTGTACAATGTCTGTTGTTCATTGGAATTTATATAGGAGGTATCCTGACCCGGTCAGTAAAAGCGTAGCCACTACCTCAATGCAAGGACAAATCCCCACAAGGTGCAAAGATTAGCTCACAATATAGTGTACACATTTATGTACCACACATAGTCAGTTCATATGTAAACACTTAAGTTAGGACTGTAACATTACTTGTAGTCCCAGTCCACCAATGTCCAATGTATATATATCTTTCTAACATTTTTCTGTCCTCGTGTACAGGGTACTCTATTGGCCAGAGGGTTCCCCTGACACTAAAAGTAAGATATGTGTAGCGGCAGAGTATATTATGCAGAGGTAAAATGGTTATATAGTATCACACTACTTGTTGAGTTCTGGGGAGAAGTGTTAAGAACCGAAGGGGCCCCAGCAGCCAAAGCATTGGGTAGATAGCCTCCGACAGCCCAATCTGCAAACTTGTGTGTATTATGGTCTAAAATGTGTTCCTAGAGCAGTTACAAAGCTCGTTAATCCCACGTTTACCAAACCAAAGAGCATGTATGGACAGGGCAACATGGACTAATTTCTACCTTGTTCTATATCCAGATCTGTGAAGGACATTTTGCATAATGCCCCAGAAACTGTCATTAGGCCCCAGTGGCCACTTCAGTCCTCCGCCCTACAGGACTGGGCGTCGAGGATGACTGTATTTAAGAGGGGGAGTTTGTGGTAGCCCAGTTTGGGAGATGTTACCCCGTACCCTTGCTGCCTTGTCATACAGCCTCCTCCAGTGTCCTCAGGGCCCCTTGCACCTGTTTCCCCCCTGTACCTGCAGTGTATTGTATTATAAAATGTGTTGTATCTTTAACCTCTTGAGGACCAAGGGCGTATGAGTATGTCCTTGGTCCCGCTCCCGTGATATAACGCGGGGTCCCACAGTGACCCCACATCATATCACGGCGGGCCCGGCATCATAGTGAAGCGGTGCCGCGCGCTATTAACCCTTTAGCAGCGCGCTCAAAGCTGAGCCACGCAGCTAAAAGTGAACAGTGAGCTGTTCGGGACAGCCGTGGCGAAATCGCGCCATCCCGAACAGCTTACAGGACAGCCGGAGGGTCCCTACCTGCCTCCTCGCTGTCCGATCGCGGAATGACTGCTCAGTGCCTGAAATCCAGGCATGAGCAGTCAAGCGGCAGAATCATCGATCACTGGTTTCCTATGAGAAACCAGTGATCAATGTGAAAGATCAGTGTGTGCAGTGTTATAGGTCCCTATGGGATAACAATGATCAGTGTGTGCAGTGTTATAGGTCCCTATGGGAACTATAACACTGCAAAAAAAATTTTTTTTTAAAGTGAATAAAGATCATTTAACTCCTCCCCTATTAAAAGTTTGAATCACCCCCCCCCCCCCCCCTTTTCCCATAAAAAAAAAACACAGTGTAAATAAAAATAAAAATAAACATATATGGTATTGCCGTGTGCGGAAATGTCCGAATTATAAAAATATATAATTAATTAAGCCGCACGGTCAATGGCGTACGCGCAAAAAAATTCCAAAGTCCAAAATAGTGCATTTTTGGTCACTTTTTATATCATGAAAAAATTATCAAAAAAATGACCAATAAGTCCTATCAATGCAAAAATGGTACCGTTAAAAACTTCAGATCACGGCGCAAAAAATTAGCCCTCATACCGCCCCATACGCGAAAAAATAAAAAAATTATAGGGGTCAGAAGATGACAATTTTAAACGTATTCATTTTCCTGCATGAAGCTATGATTTTTTCCAGAAGTACGACAAAATCAAACCTATATAAGTAGGGTATCATATTAATTGTATGAACCTACAGAATAAAGATAAGGTGTCATTCTTACCGAAAAATGTACTATGTAGAAACGGAAGCCCCTAAAAGTTACAAAACGGCATTTTTTTTTTCCAATTTTGTCTCACAATGATTTTTTTTTCTGTTTCACCGTAGATTTTTGGGCAAAATGACTGACATCATTACAAAGTAGAATTGGTGGCGCAAAAAATAAGCAATCATATGGATTTTTAGGTGCAAAATTAAAAGAGTTATGATTTTTTAAAGGCAAGGAGCAAAAAACGAAAGTGCAAAAACGGAAAACCCCCCGGTCCTTAAGGGGTTAAGATTTATGTCATGTGATTGATACCCAGCAGGTATGAGTGCCCAGGTGATCCCAAGAGAGACCTATAGTCTCCCCCATATAAGCCCTGGGTGGAGCTAGCTTCTCTCTTCTCTCTTGCTGCCTGCTGAGCTCCAAAAGTCCAGTCCTGCAGCCACCATCAATTCAAGTAAGCTAAAGTCACAGCTTTATGTGTCAAGTCAAGTCAGTCCCTGTCGTCTGTCAAGTCAGCGTGGTCTGCATTCAATTGTCCAGTCCTACTACAAGTCCCAGCAAGCACTTAAGGTCTCTGTGTCACAGGTCACCTCCTTGGGCCCTGGCTGAACTGTATAGACTTTACCAACTGTCAGTAAAGCTACTAGAGATGTCGCAAATTGTTCGCCGGCGAACACTTCCCGGCAAACTTAGCATGGTCGCGTTCGCATCGCCGGGCGAACATATGAGAGGGTCGATTCGCCCCTATACTTTAACATTGCGGTAAACTCTGACCCTGTGAGTCAGAGTCAGCAGACACATTACAGCCAATCAGCAGCAGTCCTTCCCTTCCAGACCCTCCTACCTCCTGCACGGACGCCATTTTACCTTCATTCGGCATGCTGCAGGCTTAGAAAGTGGAGGGACAGAGAAGCTGCTCATGCTGTAATAGGGAAAGCGATAGCTAGGTTGCTGCTAGGTGGTGTATTCAGGGTCCACTTTACTCCGAAAGCACTAGTCTAACAGCTGCTTTGAGGACAGCACCCAAAAAAGCCCTTTTTAGGGCTCAAATATCAGTCCATGTGTCTTGCAACTGCTGGAGGCACCCTGGTTGGGAGGGAACCTCTGGTTAAAAGGGGTACTCCAGTGTAAAACTTAATTTCCTTCAAGCAACTAACTACAGTATTAAAAGGGCTATAAGTTCAGTCCGTGTGTCTTGCAACTGCTGGAGGCACCCTGGTTAGGGACCTCTGCTTAAAAGGGGAACTCCGCTGGCAACCTTTTTTGCTCATTGTCACACTAGTGCAATTCACATTTGGTGTGACAGTTGTTCAAATAAAAAAAAATAAAAAACCTTTTTTGACTGTGAAATAAAACCAGTGCTGCCTAAAGGGGGCATCTAACTATGTGCTGCTTAATATGGGGGAATCTATGTGCTGCCTAAAAGGGGCGATCTAAATATGTGCTGCCTAAAGGGGGCTCTATGTGCTGCCTAAAGGGAGGCTCTAACTATGTGCTGCCTAATATGGGGGAATCTATGTGCTGCCTAAAGGGGGGCTCTATGTGCTGCATAAAGGGGGGCTCTAACTATGTGCTGCCTAACATGGGGGAATCTATGTGCTGCCTAAAGGGGGATCTAACTATGTGATGCCTAAAAGGGGGATCTAACTATGTGCTGCCTAATATGGGGGAATCTATGTGCTGCCTAAAGGGGGGATCTAACTATGTGATGCCTAAAGGGGGGCTCTATGTGCTGCCTAAAGGGGGCTAAAGCACGTTATTCCAAAGAATTTAGGAATAATAGGTGATTTATGCCCTTTATGGATTAAAACCAGACTTTGCATCAACTATGTAATTTTCCATGGGAGTTTTGCCATGGATCCCCCTCCTGCACGCCACAGTCCAGGTATTAGTCCCCTTGAAACAACTTTTAAATCACTATTGTGGCCAGAAAGAGTCCCTGTGGGTTTTAAAATTCGCCTACCCATTGAAGTCAATAGCGGTTCGCCCAGTTCGCGAAAGTTCGCCGTCTGAAAATGTTATGTTCGCGACATCACTAAAAGCTACTGTTGTCCGTAACTTGGCATTACAGTCTTTATTGTCCCCGTGCCTAGCCCAGGATCCAGCGGTATACCTTCGGGTGGTTTTAGGCTAAACCATGCCCTGGCGTCATGAATACAAGGGGTTAATGCCTATGGTAACTTCTGCCCTCATCACAACCCGCTACCACAGTTGCGTATATGCAGAGTTCTGGTACTGTAATCTTCCTGCTGTACTGCTATCCAGTGCGCAATGGTGGCAGGGAGGCGGCTCACCCAGCTCCCCTGCCTCCTCCATATTTTCCACCTGCCCTTCATTAATATGCTAATGAATGTCACGGGTATACTCAACCGATTTAGGTAAGTGACCCCTCTTTGTAAAGCTGTTCACCCGCACTATAACCCAGTACATTGAGATTAGTGTCGCTGAACAGGTTGTCAGATTCTCTTTAATATGTAAATTGTAAGATTATGACAGAAAATATGATTTTTAACCCAGTGATTTCCAACTCAAGGCTGTCCAGATGTGTAAAACTATAACTCCCAGCATGTCCTGACATATGAAGTAAACATATGTTCTAACGAACCTAGTGGACTGAAACCTTGTTGCTCTCCAGCTGTTGCAAAACTACAACTCCCAGCATGTCCTAGCATATGGAGTAAACCTGTGCTAGAACCTAGTGGCTCTCCAGCTGAAGAATACCTACAACTCTCAGCATGCCCTAACACAGTGTTTTCCAAACAGTATATCTCAAGCTGTTGCAAAACTACAACTCCCAGCATGCCCGGACAGCCGACAGCTGTCCGGGCATGCTGGGAGTTGTAGTTTTGCAACAGCTAGAGCCACACTGCCCTAATAGCTAAAGGCTGTTGCACAACTACAGGGCTGGCTCTGCCTATAGGCAAAATAGGCAGCCGCCTAGAGTGCCCTCTTGATGGGGGCGCCAGTCTACCTGCCGCAAGGAAGTTAGATAACCAGCATCGGAATCACTCACTCCAGCAGCATGAGGAGGAGGTTTGTTACAGTGTGTCACTCCAGTAGTAAGCTAATTACATGAGGAGGGGGCTTGTTCCAGTGTGTTACCCCAGTAGTAAGGTGGGGCGTGTCAAAGGGCAGTATCAAGGGGCAGCAAAATCAGCTTTTGCCTCGGGTGGCGAAAATCCTTGCACCAGCCCTGCACAACTACATCACACAGCATGCTGGGAGTTTTAGTTGTGCAACAGCTGGAGTCACAGGTTGGAGATCATTACTATATCCTATGCGGGATGATACTGACATGAAGATGGGGACACCAGGCAAACTCTATGCACACGTTGCCCTGTTTAGATTAGAAACCGATACTCCGTGCTGCAAGGCGACAGGTTTAACAGCAGAGCCGCTGTACTGCCCATAAATCACTTTCGCTGTCATAATATTGCTTAAAATCAATAGGAGCATAAAAACAGTTCTAGTATCTGTCCGTATGCAGAATACTAATAAGGGGAAGGGAGAAAGTATGATTTATGTGCAGTCGGAGGAGTAAATCAAATGGAATACCACGCGCGACTTTGATGTGTCCTTCTTTACCTTTTACACCTATTACTTTACAATTGGTCCCCAGGCTGCCTAATAACATAATAAAAGCTATTACTCACCTTCCTCCGCTCCCTCATAGTCTGCTCTCCTCCGCACTGTAATGTGTAGCGTCTACAGCCAGAGGGAACTGACAGTGCCACTAGCCAATCACTCGCTGAGGTAGGACACCGCTGCGGGTAGCGCTTGGCTAAGCTTGGTTGTGAGCGAGGGAGGCGGGGCATCCAGATAGTAGCTCCCTTGTAGCTCTGATGAGGACGATTGTAAAATAATAAATTCCACCGGACAACCTTTATGCTTATACATGTTACTCACTAGGTCATGCACATACTTTACATGTCTTTTTTATGAGTCTAGCATCTGTGTTTGGCTCAAAAATCCCTCTGTTTTGCTGCTCACTCATTATGACATCCAGGAAAGGGTGTATCCGAGGCAAGCACTTTAGCCACCCTCACTCACCATGCATTCACTTCCTCCATGAGTCTGCTGTGCTGTACTGGGTCTCTTCATCCAATCACTGCAGGCTGATCTCTAACCCCCTCCTCTCTGTTTTCATGCTGCAGTCTGATAGGACAGGAGTGAGCACAGAGGAGTACAAGTCCTATGCTCACTAAATGGACTTTGTCCCAGCCTTTGCTTTAGCTGAGACAAAGATGATGCTGCAGCCAGACAGGATTATATTCTGGATGGTACGGGGACCCCTAGTGGTCTTTTTTTTTTAATATATAATTCATAATTTCAATAAAAAGGATATAACCTTTCTAATATAGTTCCTAAAAATGTTTTAATGTTTTGCCAAGATGTACAACATATAGAAAGTTTTTTTATTCTGACAGTGTCCATTTAAAGGTGTACTCCGCCCCTAGACATCTTATCCCCTATCCAAAGCATAGGGGATTAGACATCTGATTGCAGGGGTCCCGCGCGATCTCTCCTGCAGAACCCCTGTTTCTCAGCTGCACAGAGCGAGGATCACTCTGTGGCTGATGACGGGCAATGCAGGGGATGGAGTATCGTGATGACACGGCCCCGTCCCCTCAATGCAAGTCTATGGGAGGGGGCAATCCTTGCTCTGTGCAGCTGAGAAACGGGGGTGCTGCAGGAGAGAGCGTGGGGGTCCCCAGTGGCAGAACCCCCGCAATCAGACATCTTATTTCCTATCCTTTGGAAAGGGGATAAGATGTCTAGGGGTGGAGTACCCCTTTAAGGATGCGTAGACAGTAGATAGAAGTTGGTTAAACAACAGTTGGGCAATTTTTCATCTATTTTGGCTATTAAAGTCGTACAGAGTGGTGATACGTGTTCAATGAGGCTGCATTCACATCTCGTTTTTGCAATACGGTTCCCATATCCGGTTCAGTGAAAAAACCATATGGAACCGTATTGCAAACCGTATGTATAGATATATCATAGAAAACCGTACGCCAACCGTAGCATCCGATTGTGTACATTTTGCATCATTTACGGTTTTATCAGTTTTTTTCCCGTCTCCAAAACCGTAGTCTACTACGGTTTTATGTCCGGGTTAAAAAACGGATACAACCCGTATACTTTTTTTTTTTTTTTTTAAATGGTGGTCTATAGGAACTGTATGTGCGTACGGTTCCATCCGGATTGCACAATACGGTTTAGCAGTTTGCACATGCGCAGTGCACGCCTAAAGTTCTTCCCACAAATAGAACAAGAACTTTAAGGACAAACATAAAACGGTATCAGTTTTTTTTTTTTTTAAACGTATTAAATCGTATGCAACCGGACATCCGTTTTCAAACCATATACGGTTTAAAAGAGGTCTACACGGTTGTACACGGTTCGGTCCGGTTTTGAGACATACGTTTCTGTTTTGTTTTTACAAAGAACCTGATACGGGAACCTTATTGCAAAAACGAGATGTGAGTGCAGCCTGACCCAGGGCGAAGAACCAATGGTGATACGTGTTCAATGACACAGGGCGAAGAACCAATGATTTTTCTGGTATTATACTTTGTCAAAAGATCTTTCCAGAATGAAAGTTCCTCTGTCTATTGGCCAATCATTTCATACAATGGAGGGCAGAGGATCAAACAGGAAGCTGGAGATCACCCTGTGGAAGGAGCCAGGTAAGATGTGTGAACAACAGGTTACTTTATTAATGTACAGAACATGCAACGCGTTTCAAGACCAACCCAGACTTTTCATCAGGCGTGATAACAACTAGCCTTTGATACAATTTATACAGAATACAATCAAAACGTCACAAACGGAAATGACGTACAATAAAACAATCAAAACATAGTAAAAAGCGATGGTATCCAACTCATTAATAACATATAAAACACAACTCCGACTCTATACGTGACTAAAATGCGTTTTTTTTTTCCAATCATTTAATTTAACCCTTCAGGCCATAAAGAGTTTAAATTAAAAATCCAGAAAGATTCTCGGTCAATAAGTTTCTGATATCTATTATGGATCCCTTCCGGAATGGATTCAATTATGTATACTGATACACACTCCGGATCACTAGCATGGATCATAGTAATTTCTCTACAGGGGAGATTTACTTCTTTAAAGGGATTCTCCACAGCCCTGCATTCCGGGGCTCCGCTCACAGCGTCCAGAAGTTTATTACTCCGAATGCTGTGTGCGGGCTTCCGTGTTTGAGCCCGCCCCCTCAACGAAAGTTGTTATCACGCCTGATGAAAAGACTGGATTGGTCTTGAAACGCGTTGCATGTTCTGTACATTAATAAAGTAACCTGTTCACACATCTTACCTGGACTTACCTGGCTCCTTAGACAGTGCGATCTCCAGCTTCCATCTTCCTGTTTGAACCTCTGCCCTCCATTGTCTTCACGCTTGTGAGTCAGCGCGGGAAGCCGCTGCAGTCAAATCTTTTCTTACACACGCGCCTCCTCAGCACAACACGAACAGGTGAGCGAGCACTTTACCAGTCTTCTGCCCACCCTGTTATGCCTATGATTCCACACAGGGAGCGCTCCGTGTTTGTTTGTCTTAATAATTTCATACAGGCAGTCACCGCTTGGCTTATACAAATTGTTCGTGTATGGGCACCTTTACTCATAGACATTTAAAGGGGTACTCCGGCGCTGAGACATCTTATCCCCTATCCAAAGGATAGGGGATAAGATGCCTGATCGCGGGGGAACCCCGTGATCTTGCACGCAGCACACTAGTTAAAATCAGTCCCCGAAGCATGTTCGCTCCGGGTCTGATTACCAGCGACCACGGGGCAGGCGGTGTGAGACGTCACGCCCCCTCCCATAGGCTTGCATTGAAGGGCAGAAGCGTGACATCACACGCCACCTGCCCCGGTAATCAGACCCGGAGCGAACACGCTCCGGGGACTGATTTTAACTGGGGTGCTGCGTGCAAGATCACGGGGGTCCTCAGCGGCAGGACCCCCGCGATCAGGCATCTTATCCCCTATCCTTTGGATAGGGGAAAAGATGTCTAAGCGCCGGAGTACCCCTTTAAGAGCCAAGGTACATGCTCTCAAGTCCATCACAAGGATGCGGTCCATCAGCAGAACTTATCCCAAAGGGGAGCGGCCCCCCAATAAACTAAACCCTTCACCTCTGACTTTGCAAGAGTTTAGCTGTACCTGCCTATTTTGGCAAGACTATAAATTGGATGTATTTAGGGGCCTCCCGACTCTCCCTTCCCAGATGATGTTGAGAAGTATCAGACATGTTGGATTTTCACTGCCCAACCCTTTCTCTTTGAGGCCATTTTCAGACGGCAGAATTTTCACAATTCCCCACATTTTTTGGTACGCAAAGAATGCTGAACGAAATTGAAAAATTACAGCAGAAAGTCATTGAAACATTGGATTTCGCTGAAATTCAAAGCTCCATCGACTTCAATGGAATTCCACAAAACGTTTATGTGTTTGGGAGCTGGGATCGGAAAAGAAAGCTGTTGGCCAAACAAACGTTAATCTGACAGCTAACTCATATGTATGGGTACCATAAAGAAGCATTCCAGGATTTTTATTTTGCTTATATAGTGAAGTGTAGGCTTATGCATATGCAATTTTTTTTTTTAAATAAACCCCAGAAAGAAAATATTTTTTTGCTTTCACCGTACATTTTATGGTAAAATGAAAGCTATTATTTAAAAAGTACAGGGTGGGCCATTTATATGGATACAGCTTAATAAAATGGGAATGGTTGGTGATATTAACTTCCTGTTTGTGGCACATTGGTATATGTGAGGGGGGAAACTTTTCAACATGGGTGGTGACCATGACCATGGCGACCATTTTGAAGTCAGCCATTTTGAATCCAACTTTTGTTTTTTCAATAGGAAGAGGGTCATGTGACACATCAAACTTATTGGGAATTTCACAAGAAAAACAATGATGTGCTTGGTTTTAAGGTAACTTTATTCTTTCATGAGTTCACCGCAGGAGAAATGCTAGCACAGGCTTCCAGTATCCGTATATATACTGCTATATACTACTATATACACCGCAGGAGAAATGCTAGCACAGGCTTCCAGTATCCATATACTGCTATATACACCGCAGGAGAAATGCTAGTACAGGCTTCCAGTATCCGTATACACTGCTATATACTACTATATACACCGCAGGAGAAATGCTAGCACAGGCTTCCAGTATCCGTATACACTGCTATATACTACTATATACACCGCAGGAGAAATGCTAGCACAGGCTTCCAGTATCCGTATACACTGCTATATACACCGCAGGAGAAATGCTAGTACAGGCTTCCAGTATCCATATGCACTGCTATATACACCGCAGGAGAAATGCAAGTACAGGCTTCCAGTATCCAGAGTTTCAGGTGCTGCACATCTCATATCTTCACAGCATAGACAATTGCCTTCAGATGACCCCAAAGATAAAAGTCTAAGGGGGTCAGATCGGGAGACCTTGGGGGCCATTCAACTGGCCCACGACGATCAATCCACTTGATGCGTTTCCCTCTTTATGCACTGAAGCTGGCATGCTCCCTGAGTTTTTCCAGCAAGATGGTGCACCACCACATTATGGGTGTCAGTAGAGATGAGCGAACTTACAGTAAATTCGATTCGTCACGAACTTCTTGGCTCGGCAGTTGATGACTTATCCTGCATAAATTAGTTCAGCCTTCAGGTGCTCCGGAAAAGGTGGATACATTCCTAGGAAAGAGTCTCCTAGGACTGTATCCACCTTTTCCAGCCCATGGGAGCACCTGAAAGCTGAACTAATTTATGCAGGAAAAGTCATCAACTGCCGAGGCGTGAAGTTCGTGACGAATCGAATTTACTGTAAGTTCGCTCATCTCTAGGTGTCAGGTCCGAGCATTCCTAGATGAAGTTTCCTGGAAAGTGGATTGGTCATCGTGGGCCAGTTGAATGGCCCCCAAGGTCTCCCGATCTGACCCCCTTAGACTTTTATCTTTGGGGTCATCTGAAGGCAATTGTCTATGCTGTGAAGATACGAGATGTGCAGCACCTGAAACTACGGATACTGGAAGCCTGTGCTATCATTTCTCCTGTGGTGTATATAGTAGTATATAGCAGTGTATACGGATACTGGAAGCCTGTGCTAGCATTTCTCTTGCGGTGTATATAGTAGTATATAGCAGTGTATACGGATACTGGAAGCCTTTGCTAGCATTTCTCCTGCAGTGTATATAGTAGTATATAGCAGTGTATACGGATACTGGAAGCCTGTGCTAGCATTTCTCCTGCGGTGTATATAGTAGTATATAGCAGTGTATACGGATACTGGAAGCCTGTGCTAGCATTTCTCTTGCGGTGTATATAGTAGTATATAGCAGTGTATACGGATACTGGAAGCCTTTGCTAGCATTTCTCCTGCAGTGTATATAGTAGTATATAGCAGTGTATACGGATACTGGAAGCCTGTGCTAGCATTTCTCCTGCGGTGTATATAGTAGTATATAGCAGTGTATACGGATACTGGAAGCCTGTGCTAGCATTTCTCCTGCGGTGTATATAGTAATATATAGCAGTGTATACGAATGCTGGAAGCCTGTGCTAGCATTTCTCCTGCGGTGTATATAGTTGTATATAGCAGTGTATACGGATCCTGGAAGCCTGTGCTAGCATTTCTCCTGCGGTGTATATAGCAGTGTATACGGATACTGGAAGCCTGTGCTAGCATTTCTCCTGCGGTGTATATAGTAGTATATAGCAGTATATAGAGAAGAGGGTTGCATTGACAATCCAACACAATGGGCAGCACATTGAACACATTTTATAAGTGGTCGGAAACTTGTAAATAACTCATGAAAGAATAAAGTTACATTAAAACCAAGCACATCATTGTTTTTCTTGTGAAATTCCCAATAAGTTTGATGTGTCACATGACCCTCTTCCTATTGAAAAAAACAAGTTGGATTCAAAATGGCCAACTTAAAAATGGCCACCATGGTCACCAGCCATGTTGAAAAGTTTCCCCCCTCACATATACTAATGTGCCACAAACAGGAAGTTAATATCACCAACCATTCCCATTTTATTAAGGGGTATCCATATAAATGGCCCACCCAGTATAATTGATCGTGAAAAAATAATAAGAATAAGCCCTTACATTGCTTTGTAGATGGAAAACATCATGCAGCCTGCATCACAGAAGCCCCACGCGGCCGGGCAAGGAGCAGAGTGTTCCCTTACTCCGGGCCACGGCTATTCATTTGTATCAGTGTCTTAGAGACAACTTTACAAATGAATGAGGGGAGAACCGGTGGGCAGTCCGGATGACTGGCAGCTGCGGACCAGATCGGGACCACGGTCCGCCAGTTCAGTACTGCTGCACTAGACAATTGGGGAGATATAGTATCATTCAAACCCCTCTCTAACTCAGGACTACTGGAAGTACTACTGTAATGTCTGTAAAGACTGGCTGCTAATATCATCCCAGAAGAGAGAAAAACTTGTTGGGTCGTAGACAGCGATTCTCAAATGCTTGTTGTGGATTGTTAGGACAGGTATATATGGGAAAACATTTGAATTTCTATAAAATTCTCTGTATTTTGGCAAGAATTTATATTGGACACAACAGACACTTTGTGGTATTCTCTTCCTGGTACTCTATTTCACATAAATGACTCCACCCCTCACTTATATACAGTATCTCCCATAATTGAGTCCACCCCTCACATTATATACAGTATCTCCCATAAGTGACTCCACCCCTAACATTATATATACAGTATCTCCCATAAGTGAGTCCACCCCTCACATTATATATACAGTATATCCCATAAGTGAGTCCACCCCTCACATTATATATACAGTATCTCCCATAAGTGAGTCCACCCCTCACATTATATATACAGTATCTCCCATAAGTGACTCCACCCCTCACATTATATATACAGTATATCCCATAAGTGACTCCACCCCTCACATTATATATACAGTATATCCCATAAGTGAGTCCACCCCTCAGATTATATACAGTATCTCCCATAAGTGACTCCACCCCTCACATTATATATACAGTATCTCCCATAAGTGACTCCACCACTCACATTATATATACAGTATCTCCCATAAGTGAGTCCACCCCTCACATTATATATACAGTATCTCCCATAAGTGACTCCACCCCTCACATTATATATACAGTATCTCCTATAAGCGAGTCCACCCCTCAGATTATATACAGTATCTCCCATGAGCGAGTCCACCCCTCACATTATATATACAGTATCTCCCATAAGCGAGTCCACCCCTCACATTATATATACAGTATCTCCCATAAGTGACTCCACCACTCACATTATATATACAGTATCTCCCATAAGTGAGTCCACCCCTCACATTATATATACAGTATCTCCCATAAGTGACTCCACCCCTCACATTATATATACAGTATCTCCCATAAGTGACTCCACCCCTCACATTATATACAGTATATCCCATAAGTGACTCCACCACTCACATTATATATACAGTATCTCCCATAAGTGAGTCCACCCCTCACATTACCGTATATACTCGAGTATAAGCCGAGTTTTTCAGCACGATTTTTCGTGCTGAAAACACCCCCCTCGGCTTATACTCGAGTGAACTCCCCCACCCGCAGTGGTCTTCAACCTGCGGACTTCCAGAGGTTTCAAAACTACAACTCCCAGCAAGCCAGGGCAGCCATCGGCTGTCCGGGCTTGCTGGGAGTTGTAGTTTTGAAACCTCCGGAGGTCCGCAGGTTGAAGACCACTGCGGCCTTCAACATCATCCAGCCCCCTCTCACCCCCTTTAGTTCTGAGTACTCACCTCCGCTCGGCGCTGGTCCGGTCCTGCAGGGCTGTCCGGTAAGGAGGTGGTCCGGTGAGGAGGTGGTCCGGGCTGCTATCTTCACCGGGGAGGCCTCTTCTAAGCGCTTCGGGCCCGGCCTCAGAATAGTCACGTTGCCTTGACAACGACGCAGATGCGTCGTTGTCAAGGCAACGGCTCTATTCCGGGCCGGAAGCGCGGAGAAGAGGCGCCCCCGGTGAAGATAGCAGCCCGGACCACCTCCTCACCGGACCACCTCCTCACCGGACAGCCCTGCAGGACCGGACCAGCGCCGAGCGGAGGTGAGTACTCAGAACTAAAGGGGGTGAGAGGGGGCTGGATGATGTTGAAGGCCGCAGTGGTCTTCAACCTGCGGACCTCCGGAGGTTTCAAAACTACAACTCCCAGCAAGCCCGGACAGCCGATGGCTGCCCGGGCTTGCTGGGAGTTGTAGTTTTGAAACCTCTGGAGGTCCGCATGTTGAAGGCCGCAGTGGTTTTCAACCTGCGGACCTCCGGAGGTTTCAAAACTACAACTCCCAGCAAGCCCGGACAGCCGATGGCTGCCCGGGCTTGCTTGGAGTTGTAGTTTTGAAACCTCTGGAGGTCCGCAGGTTGAAGACCACTGAGGGCGAATGATGAGAAGAGGATGATGAAGGGGGGGGGGGGTGTGGGGATGATGAAGGGGGGTGGGGATGATTACAAGGGGATGATGAAGGGGGGATGTGTGGGATGATAAGGGGATGTGTGGGATGATGACAAGGGGATGATGAAGGGGGGATGTGTGGGATGATAAGGGGATGTGTGGGATGATGACAAGGGGATGATGAAGGGGGGATGTGTGGGATAAGGGGATGTGTGGGATGATGACAAGGGGATGATGAAGGGGGGATGTGTGGGATAAGGGGATGTGTGGGATGATGACAAGGGGATGATGAAGGGGGGATGTGTGGGATGATGACAAGGGGATGATGAAGGGGGGATGTGTGGGATGATAAGGGGATGTGTGGGATGATGACAAGGGGATGATGAGGATGTTAATGACGGGTCTGGATGATGACAGGGGGGGATGAGGTATTTCCCACCCTAGGCTTATACTCGAGTCAATAACTTTTCCTGGGATTTTGGGTTGAAATTAGGGGTCTCGGCTTATACTCGGGTCGGCTTATACTCGAGTATATACGGTATATATCTATTATTGCTCTAAAGATGGCCTAGGCTATAAGAAAATTGCCAAGACCCTGAAACTGAGCAAGACCATACAGCGGTTTCACAGGACAGGATCCATTCAGAAGATGCCATTGTCATTCAAAAAAGCTGAATGCACATGCTCAGCGTCATATCCAGAGGTTGACTTTGGGAAATAGACATACAAGAGCTGCCAGCATTGCTGAAGAGGTAGGGTTCAGCCTCTCAGTACTTCTGCATGGCTGTCATCCCAGAAGGAAGCCTCTTCTAAAGACGATGCACATTAAAGCCTGGAAACAGTTTGCTGAAGACAAGCAGACTAAGGACATAGATTACTGGAACCATGTACTGTGTCCAATGATCCCAAGAGAAAGTTATTTGGTTCAGTTAATGTCAAGCATGTGTAGTGACAACCAGGTGAGAACAAAGACAAGTGTGTCCTACCTACAGTCAAGCATGGTGGTGGAGTGTCATGGTCTGGGGCTGTATGAGGGCTGCTGGTACTGGAAGCTAAAGATCATTGAGGGAACCATGAATGCCAACATGTGACATACTGAAGGAGAACATGATCCCTTCTGAGACTGGGCCACAGGGCAGTTTGCCAACAAGTTGCAGACCCCAAAAACACATCCTAGACAACTACAGACTTAGTAAAGAAGCTGGACTGGCCAAGCATCTGTGGAGTATCCAAACAGAAGGTGGGAGAACGCAAGTTCTACATCCACCAGCTCCGTAAAGTCGTCATGTGAAAGAGGACTCTAGTGACAACCTGTGAAATTCTGGTGATCTCCACGCCCAAGAGGCTTAAATGTGCACTGTCCGATATAAAAACTTTTTATATGTTGTACATCCTGGCAAAACAATAGTTTCCCTTACGTCCTAACCAGCAGCACAAGTGGGGTGTTCTACCCCTGTGAAGCTGGCAGGACGGTGGAATTTTTAATTCCGCCCAAGCAATTTAAATTAATTAGCCCCCCCCATAAAAGGCCTCCTCCCCTAGGCCATCTCGCTTTTTTTCTGTCCTGTGTAAGGACAGCAGGACGGTGCAGGCTCCTTTGGAGCCTGCCTGGATGTCTCCCCTGTATTTTGGGGAGATATTTTTGGGGCGCAGTACCTTTTCCAACTGCCCCCTGTTTTTTCTCTTTATATTATCTGGGCCTCCGGCCTGGTTTATCTTAAAACAATTTGTTTTGACTATTTTATGTTGCTAGAGGGATCCGGTGATCCCTCATAGCATTAGGGATGCCGCCGCAGGTTTTTTCTTACCCGCCCGGCGTCCCACATGTCTCGGCGCTTTGCGCTGCCTTTAAAGTTTATATTTAGGTGAAAATTCAGGCGTGAGCCCTTTCCTACTTAGGGAAGGGCTCAGTGGATAATTTTTATTAAAATTCCCTTCCGGGTGTTTCAGCCTATTGCAGGCTGGTCTTTCTCTAAGGGGGCGGGGCTTCCGGGGCCCCTTCCCATATAAAGACAGCTGAGACCTTCATTCAGTCTCTGCTGCCATCATAGCTAGTCCTATTTACAAGCCTAGCATTAGTGGTTAGAGCTCCTATCTGCATTATAGGTATCTCTCCCTCTCTATTTGGCGTTAGGGCGATAATAATTTTATTTATTATCCCTAACTTATTTTCTTTTCTTTCCAGAGTCATGTCTACTCCTTCCTCTAGTGACCCACACTCTGGTGGTCGTAAGGCTAGCGCCAAAAAACGCCATCTAACTTGCGCCAATTGCGGCACTCCGCTTCCGGATGCTTACGAATATAACAGGTGTCCCGGTTGCCGTCCACCCTCTAATCCAGCTGAACCTACTGTCCAGGACATGTTCATCTGGATGAAGGAGTTTATGGGAAATTCCATATCTGAAATTAAGAGTGCTCTTGTTCCCAAAAGAGCTAGAACTGAATCCACTCCTCCTTCTGTGGTGGAAGAATCCGTAATGTCGGTCGATGTATTGGACCAGAGGTCATCTGTACAGTCTGAACAGCCTGTTGAGGTGAAGATGTTTCCGCCTCTTTTCCCTGCGGAAAAGACGCAGAGATTACTTAGGTCCATCCGGTCAAGGGACCAGGATGTTGACCAAGGGGAAGCCTCTGCATCCACCTCTAGAGAACCTTGGGTTTTCAAGGTGAATGATGCACGCAAAAAGATGATAAAGGCTGAGTGGAAGCACCCAGATAAACCTGCGCTTGTCACTCGTACCTTCAAGTTGATGTACCCTCTCTCGGACGCGGAATCTGATTCCTGGATGCCACCTCCTAAGGTTGATATGGCAGTAAATAAACTGTCCAAGAGAGTCTTGGTTCCCTCGGATGATGGAAGCAACCTCCAGGACCCGCTTGATAGGAAGGTGGATTCCCTTCTCAGACGCACATATTCAGCAGCATCAGCGTCTGCCTCTGTGGCTATTGCCTCGGGAGAAGTGTCTGACTTCGTGAAGGAGCGCGTGGAGCGCATACAAACCGAGATTGACAACAATGTCCCCAGGGAAGACATCTTGGACAGCTTCAAGACACTCCTCCTTGGTATAGACTTCCTCTGCGAGGCCTCCCAGCAACACCTTAAGCTAGCTGCCAAGTCCATGGCACTCGCTTCTGCTAGCAGACGTCCCTTGTGGTTACGCCCTTGGGTAGCGGACAACACCTCCAAGTTTAACTTGTGTGGGATGCCTTTCGAGCCTACTTGGCTATTTGGCTCTGAACTGGATCGCATAATGGAAGGTTATGCTGACAAAAAAGGCAGGTGCCTTCCTGTTCAGGCCTTTCGGGGTAAAGGTAGAGCAAGAGGGGGGAAGTCCCAGGGCCCTCCTAGATCCCAGAGACGTCAGTCCTTTCAAAAACGTGGTGGAGGTCGCGGCCGCGGTAAAGACCGGAAGGCCGAGCTATGACTCTCCACTGACATCCACCAACGTTTTCCCTCTCCCTTCCCCTCAAGTGTTTGTTGCAGAGAATCTATCTGCCCATCCTCCTCCAGTAGGAGGACGTTTAAGTTTATTCCTTACACCCTGGATGCAAGAAATCCAGGATCCCTGGATTCTGAAAGTTATTCAGTCGGGGTACAGGATAGAATTTACCTCCCCTCCCCTTAGGAAGTTTGTCTTAAAGTTACTTCCTCAGCCAAAACAGGCTGTCATAGAAACCTCAGTTCTCCAATACTTGGAAAAGCAAGCTTTGGAAGAAGTTCCCCCAGATCAAAGAGGATCTGGCGTCTACTCTCCGATATTTTTGGTTCCCAAACCAAATGGCGACTGGCGCATGATAATAGACCTGCGCTACCTAAACCGATTTATAAGGAAAAGGCAGTTCAGAATGGAAACCATTCGTTCAGTGGTCAGTATCCTGAACCCACAAGATCTCATGGTCACTATAGACTTGAAGGATGCATACCTTCATGTCCCTATATTTCCTGCCCACAGGAAGTTCTTAAGAATCGCCGTCACCATAAAAGGTATGGTAAGGCATTTCCAATTTGCTGTTCTACCGTTCGGCATTACCTCCGCTCCCCACACCTTCACAAAGGTGGTGGCTCCAGTTGTCTCTGCTCTAAGACTAAAAGGCCTAGAGATTGTTCCTTATCTAGACGACTGGCTTTTAAAAGCCGCGGCATTCTTCAAGCTCATCTTCAACTGACCCTGGATTTTCTTCAACACCTAGGGTGGCTCATAAAACCTACCTCAAGAAGGTTCCTGGGGTTTGTCCTAGACTCCTCTCGGATGACGCTGTCTCTCACCCCAGAAAGGAGAGAGCGCGTCATAAGAGCCACAGAGTTTTTGTCCGCACCTCGCAGAGTGCCCATCAGAACTCTAATGAAGATGTTGGGCCACATGTCAGCATCTGCAGAAGCAGTCCCCTGGGCCCTGTGGCACCTCCGACCTCTCCAAGATCAGGTCTTGACTGCCTGGAATCGCAACCCCAGTGGGTTGGACAAAAAATGCACCCTGTCGTCCGAAGTCCGTGCCTCTCTCAGGTGGTGGACGAACCTGACAGATGGGAAGTCCTTGATTCAACCTCTGTGGATCACTCTGACCACGGACACCTCCCTTCTAGGGTGGGGAGCCCATCTGGACGACCATCCCGTTCAGGGTACCTGGACCCCTCAGGAAAGGTTATGCTCATCCAACATGAGAGAACTAAGAGCAGTTCGTCTTGCGCTCCTTCACTTTGCTCCCCATATCTTAGGGAAAGCAATAAGAGTCCGGTCAGACAACACCACCGTAGTGGCTTATATCAACAGACAGGGTGGCACAAAGTCCCAAGTGCTCCTCAAGGAGACCGGACTTATTCTATCGTGGGCAGAGCTCAACCTATCCCACCTTGTTGCAGTCCACATCAAGGGGGATCTCAACGTAGTGGCAGATCGTCTAAGTCACGGGCTTGCAGTCCAGGGAGAATGGTCTCTCAACGAGAAGATCTTCAGGAGGATAACCCTGAAGTGGGGTACACCAGAAATAGACCTCATGGCAACCCGGCTGAATGCCAAAGTGAGCAAGTTTTGTTCCCTTTACAAAGGAGGACAATCCGGTGGCGATAGACGCTCTGTCCATCCCATGGAGGTTCAGGCTGGCCTACATATTCCCTCCACTTTCCATGATACCCAGGGTATTGATGAAAGTCAGGCAAGAACAGACCTCAGTGATTGCCATCATCCCATTCTGGCCGAAGAGGTCTTGGTTCACCCAACTCATGAGGATGAGTCAGGGGTGTTATTGGAGGCTTCCCCACGTGCAGAACCTTGTGTCTCACAACACAGGCTCCTGCCTAGATCTGAGGAGACTCAATCTGACAGCCTGGAGATTGACAGGACCCTACTATGGAGTGGGCTTCCTATGGAGGTCTTGAGAACTATTGCACACTCTAGAGCAGAGTCTACAAACAAGGTTTACTCCAGGATAAAGAAGATTTTCCTTCAATGGTGTGCAACGAAAGAGGTAGTTACCTCAGATCCTCCTCTTTCTGCAATACTGCGTTTTCTCCAGGATGGCCTTGACAAGGGTCTTAGCCCATCCACCTTAAAGGTTCAGGTCGCAGCACTCTGCCTTCCTAGGCAGGTCTCTATCACAAGAATCCCTGGTTAGAAGATTCCTCAAAGGGGCTGAAAGACTTAAACCTACAGTTCTCAGACCTATTCCGAGTTGGGATTTAACCACTGTTCTCAGGGGGTTATGTGTTCCCCCCTTTGAACCTCTGGAAGAAGTAGACTTTAGGTATTTGTCCCTTAAAGTCACTTTTTTATTGGCCATAATCTCAGCCAAGAGAGTGGGTGAGCTTCAGGCCCTTTCGGCTTTCGAGCCTTATACTGTTTTTCTACAGGACAGAGTCCTGTTGAGGTTTTTACCTACCTTCCTTCCTAAGGGTCCGACTTTCTCCAATACCAACCAGGTTATTTCCCTTCCAGTTCTACTCCCTAATCCATCCTCTCCTGAAGAAGCGGTTGACCACACTCTGGACATCTCCAGAGCTCTCAGAGTCTATATATCAAGAACTGGAGAATTCAGGAAGTCGGAACACCTCCTTGTTTCTTTTTCTGGAAAGAACAAGGGCTTGAAAGCCTCTAAACCTACCCTAAGTAGGTGGATTAAGGAGGCAATCCGAGAGACCTTCATAGTCCAGGAGCTAACTCCTCCTGCCTTTGTCTCTGACCATTCCACTAGGGCAGTCTCTACTTCCTTTGCTGAGAAAAGGTCTGTTCCTCTGGAACAGATTTGTGCTGCTGCTTCTTGGAGCACCCACAATACTTTTTTGAGTCATTACAGGGTTAATGCCAAACGATCGGAAGAGTTGGCCTTTGGGCAGTCAATCCTAAGTGCCACTCTGCCGTAGTCCCTCCCTATTTGTGTTTGTTACTTGCTAAGTCCCCACTTGTGCTGCTGGTTAGGACGTAAAGGAAGCGTTAATTTTTAACGTAAATTTGTTTTCCCTTAGTCCTAACAGCAGCACACAAATTTCCCGCCCTAACCTTTTTAGTTACTTGTTATTAAGCGAGATGGCCTAGGGGAGGAGGCCTTTTATGGGGGGGGCTAATTAATTTAAATTGCTTGGGCGGAATTAAAAATTCCACCGTCCTGCCAGCTTCACAGGGGCAGAACACCCCACTTGTGCTGCTGTTAGGACTAAGGGAAAACAAATTTACGTTAAAAATTAACGCTTTTCTAATATACTACTTTAAAAAATAAATAAATCCCATTTTATTAAAGAAAACTGCCTTTGAAAGTCCCACCACTAGGGGTCCCCAAACCTCCTGGGACACTGACGAGTCCCACAGCAGCAGGAGTGTGTCCAAAGGTCATGGACACGAGATGGCTGATTGACAAGGCTGCAGGAGGAACACAGCCTGCAGCAACACTGCTGTAACACCAATCAGGTGCCTCAAGCTGTTGCAAAACTACAACTCCAAGCATGCCTGGACAGTGAAAGGATGTCTGGGCATGCTGGGAGTTGTAATTTTGCAAAAGCTGGAGGCAGAGTAAGGGAGGGGGAGGAGTCATCACGCTGCAGGCAAGAGGGACATGCCTGCTGACTTTGTCAAGATGGAAACAGCTGTAATAATCGGTGATAGAGACATAAATTACATGTACATGACCAGGATGAGGTAACTTATTTTTTTTGTGGGATCTGACAGGTACGCTTTAAGGCAGGGCTGTGAAATAATGGTGGCTACACAAAATAGTGACACATTGCAGCAGTTCACCCAGGAATACACATTTTAACCAATGTATATTACACAGAGATACATAAATTATCTTCTATATTGTATAAAGAATTTCTGCAAACGACAAGATCAGCAGCTTTATGCTACTCAAATCAGGTTGGAGATTTATCAAAATCTGTGTAGTGGAAGAGCGGTGCAGTTGCCTATAGCAACCAATCCAAACACTTTCATTTTTAAAGAGGCCTATGAAAAATGAAAGGGATCTGATTGGTTTCTATGAGCAACTGCACCACTCTTCCTCTACACAGGTTTTGACAAATCTTCCCCTCTGAAGTGCCTAAGAGGCCGTGTGCCCCCCCAAATTTATGTATGGGAAGACATGTTAAAAAGGAGCCATCAAGGAAGAGAAACATAGCACAACCATCAGGGTTGTTCCTAAGGGCCTTTACATGTCCTGCCAGACCTGCCTCTTCCCTTTTCCAATACCCAAACCAATAGAGATTAAAGAAGTATTCCAGGCAAAAACTTTTTTTTTTTTATATATATATCAACTGGCTCCAGAAAGTTAAACAGATTTGTAAATTACTTCTATTAAAAAAAAATATCTTCATTCTTCCAATAGTTATTAGCTTCTGAAGTTTTCTGTCTAACTGCTCAATGGATGATGTCACGTCCCGGGAGCTGTGCATGATGGGAAAATATCCCCACAGGAACTGCACAGCTCCCGGGACGCGAGTCAGAAGAGAGCAGTTAGACAGAAAAGAAAAAAAACTCAACTTCAGAAGCTAATAACTATTGCAAGGATGAAGATTTTTTTAATCAAAGTAATTTACAAATCTGTTTAACTTTCCGGAGCCAGTGGATACATAAAACGTTTTGGCCTGGAATACCCCTATAATCATGGGCAATGGTGCATTGGGGAAGCCCCTAAGGACTGCCCCAATGACTTGTGGTTCTGGTAGCATGAGCGATAACAGGTTCACTTTAAATAGTTGAGAGGCAGAAGGGGGGGGGGGGTGCAATACAAATATGGTGGTAGTCCGCTCACCTAGTCTCACTATACGGCCCAATCTCTAAATGGAACAGGAATAAAGAAAATGGAGGGCCAGCAGATGAAAGAGTCTTCAGGTTATTTGAAAACCATATAAAAAGTCACAGGCAAGTGATAGCAGCAGATAATCCATAGAGCATGGAGAAGCCAGAATGACGCGTTTCAGGTCAGATACCAGAATTCTGACAAAGGGTCATCTGACCTGAATCATCATTCTGGCTTCTCTATGGATTGTTCTTATCTGCTGCCATCACAATGGTTGGGTTCCCACCACGTCTTTGCAATACAGTTCCCATATACTTCTTCAATTTGAAACCCGTACGCCAAACGATACATTTTGCATACCCAAAACCATAAAGTTTTTTTTGTCCAGGTGAAAAACCGTATAGTTTTTTTTTTTACATGGGAATCCATGGGAACCATACAGAAGCATATGTGCGTACTGTTCCATCCAGTTTTTCACTTTGCACATGCCGAAAGTTCCCAAAACAAGTGAAACTTTATTTATAATGGAGTGAAACGTTAAACGTATACATTATGTTAAAAAACAGATGCAACTGGACATCATTTTTCAAACCGTAGATGGGTTGAAGTTTGTACACACGTTTTGATACAGTTTAGTCCAGTTTTAAAGAATCCATTTTTTCATCAAAAACCTGAAACGGAAATTGTATTGCAATAATGTAGTGTGAACCCAGCCTTACCTGTGACTTCTATGGGTTTCCAGTTAAATCTGAAGACAATCTCATCTGTTGCCCCCACCATTTGCCTTTATTTGGGGGGTTCATTTTTTATTTTTTTTTTATAACTGGGCAGGACTAGGTAAGGCTCGGTTTTACACCTGTATCTCAGGCTCCATTCAGGGCCACTCTCCCAGAATCCATTTAAATAACGAGACCAGTTGTTCGCTCTCATCAGTGATTTGTCTGACCCCATTAAAGTCAATGGAGTCAGTTGTGCAGCAAACCAGCAGCTCAATTTACTGGTACTCAACATAATCTGTGAGGAAAGCCACAACGCACATGTGATCCTAACCTTATACACATTTAAAGAAAAAAAGCCAGTCATGAGATTTTCCCATATCTAATGTGGGACAATGAGTTATACATGGTAATATCTTCCTCATCATCCAATGGGGAGCTATACTCAACTAGTCCCACTGGTTTGGCTGTAGTCCCACTGGTTTGGCTGTAGTCCCACTGGTTTGTACTACTTACAGCAGTGTTTCCCAACCAGGCTGCCTCCATCTGTTACAAAACTACAACTCCCAGCATGCCCGGACAGCCTTTGGCTGTCCAGGCATGCTGAGAGTTGTAGTTTTGTAACAGATGGAGGCAGCCTGGTTGGGAAACACTGACTTATGGGGCCAGCTGAGAACATATCCTCAACTTCCTTGTAGGCAGGAACTAGAGATGAGTGAACTTAGAGTAAATTCGATTCGTCACGAACTTCTTGGCTCGGCAGTTGATGACTTTTCCTGCATAAATTAGTTCAGCTTTCAGGTGCTCCAGTGGGCTGGAAAAGGTGGATACAGTCCTAGGAAAGAGTCTCCAGCCCACCGGAGCACCTGAAAGCTGAACTAATTTATGCAGGAAAAGTCATCAACTGCCGAGCCGAGAAGTTCGTGACGAATCGAATTTACTGTAATTTCGCTCATCTCTAGCAGGAACGTCCCCCCAGGGGATGGTGAGGATGAAGATATTTACTAGGGATCAACAGAAATATTTTTTTGGGGGCCGATACCGATGTGAACTTTGAGGCTGATAACCACCGCCACCAGCTTCTCTCCCCCTACCTGTCCTGGGGTCCTCCCTAGTCCAACCACCACCACTGCCCCATTGTCTCCCCCATTCCCGGTTTTATAAATTACCTGTTCCTGGGGTCCGCGCTACTTCTGGCTCCAGCAGCATCCTGAGCTGTCACTGTGCGCACTGACTGACATCGCGTTGAGGAAGTCACTCGTCATTGCGGAGCACAGCAATAGCGCAGGACGCCACAGGAGCCAGAAGTAGCGCAGATCCCAGGAACAGGCAATTATAAAACTGGGGATGGGGGAGGCAATGGGGCAGTAGCAGCAGTCTCTGGCCAGGGCATTATCGGCAAGGCAATTGCCGATACCAATAATTGTCAAAAATCTTGAATATTGGCCAATATCGGCCAAGATGATAATAGGTCGACCCCTAATATTTACCATATATAACATGTCATAATGCCACATAAATATTGTAATACCTCATAATTGGTTCCCATTATAAATAGATGGCCTATCTTCCTGGCACCAAACCAAGTGCGCGAGTTTCAAAGCCACTCCAAAAACCGCACTGGACCGTTCTGCACATAGTTGATCAGGTGTGTAGACAGTCCACCCACCACCGATTAGATACGAAAAACCTTTCCTAATAGGCCATCGGTATTACAAATACCTGGATAACCCCTTAAGGCTTCACAAGCACTAGGCATTCCCAGATAACACATCCCAAACGTCAGGTTAGAAAAATTATGCCATTCACAGATACAGACACACACGTTTCATTTCTGCCACTGTGTCATTGTTTATTCTCCTTGCAATCTAGAAATGGCACAGTCTAGGAAGGGTTAATGACAGAAACCTCAGAGTTTGCAATTTCCCCATAACCCTAAGGGAAAAAGAAAAAAGTTCCACTTCAGCCAAGTCTGCCCTTTAGTACAGACCACCACCTATTGCCATATGTAAACATTTATTGCCATATGACTAGTAATCTTCAAGGGTGTACCCATGTCCACACCAGCACTTCAGTCCTGTGCTGTCGTTTTCGGAGAAATGCATTTGCATAGGACACAAGCACAGCAGGATCTTCATATCGGAATCTGTCTGAAGGTTGGACACCACTTTGCTTCCATCTTCACAGTCCGGGAATGAAACATCAGTAACACAAATGCTACCAATGTATGCACTGAAGAGCGGCTACCTAGGCTCCAAGTAGGTCGCTACAGACTTAAGTAAAAAAAAAATGTGTGAATGCCATCAGAGGATCGGTGCGAAGTGCATTATACATGGGCTTAGGGGGGTAAAAAAAAAAAGTGCTCAAATTAAACAAAAACCACAAGCTGGAGGGCAGGGGATGTTTGACACCATTTTATTAATATTTAACTGCAGTGAAAAAATAGAACCTTGTACAAGTGCCATGGTCCAACGTACATCCAGTCCGTTTCTATAATATACTTTTTTTCATTTTAACTATTTTTTTCAATGTTTTCTTTTTTTGTTTAAGTGCAGGAAATTGAATATCACATTAGACTCTGAAATAAAAGTTAGCATTGCCCGCTCTATAGCATGACTTTAGTTCTTAGAAGTACCCATTGCCTATACACTATAGAGGCAGCGATTGTGTGAGCTGAGGAATTCAGGAGAACGCAGCTCAATGAATTGGGGGCTCTGCAACATTGTTCAATCCATTCTCGTGAACACTGCTTCCACCCACAAAATGGCTGGATCTGCCGTACAAGCAATAGCCTTGTTAAATTGTGTAGATTAAGCCATTTCACTGCTAGATGGATAGAAAAAAAGCAAACACAGGGAGAACGCAGTGTGTAGGACTGATCACAGCCCCCCCTGGCTGCAGGAAAAGGTCATTTCACATTCTGAACATTAAGGATTTGATTCTTTGGCACATTTGAGGGCTCTTTTCTTTACAAAGAATGACACTGTGAGGGGCGAATAGATCCCCCAAAAGCCTTGCACCCTTCAGTTGAGTTTCTATATATGAAGCAGGGCACTTTTCCCTGTTATGGAATTTTCATACATTTGTTATTCTTACACATCCCTGCTCCCCTGTAACCCATTCACAGATTGACAAAAGCAAGTTAAACGGCGCAGGACGCCGCCTGCTTACTACAGGACTAGAGAATAAACCAAGCCAGTGTTTCCCTTAACTACTTCCCTGCCAGGAGATCCCAACTAAGCAGGACAAACCCCTGGAAAGGAAACAGTTAAAAAAAAAAAAAAGTGATTCATAATTATTAAAACAACCTAGAGAAACAGACCTTAATTTTGTAATCTAGAATGCTTGTGTCGTGCATCAGGTAACAACGGCGTTACTCCTTCAGGTGAATCCAGAAGCATATTCAACATGAACACCTCCTCAGAATAAACAGTAAATGAAGTTCAGACTGTAGACTGCTATACCTCCGCACTCACACACTTGCTCTTGAGAATATATATCCGTACAGATCCCACCCCTGCTTTAGAGATGTTATATGCAGCCATGAAGAAGTATGGTCTGCTTTATCACAGGGGGCTTTGAGGGGAAAAAAGGGAGGAAAAAAAAAAAAAAAAGCCAGATGTAACAACGGACTGAAAAGAAAAGGGGGAAGAAGGAAAAAAAAAATTAAGAAAAAAAAAAAAAAACATTACTCCAGTCACTCCTGCTCTGCCCTGGCCACAAGGCAATGAAAGCAGACACCTAATTTGTGAAGGCCCACAGGCCTTTGCTCCTCTCAGCTGGTGGGCGGATAATGTTACAGCCCTCACCCCTCTCTCCCAGGAAGTCTGCTCCTCTCACAGCACTGCTGCGGTCGAGTTATCCATGTGGTATGTTTGAAGCCTCACTCAATCACTCTCTCTCACTCTCAAACATTCAGTACCCCGCTCATACGTCTCGCTTCCGGGATATAATTTTTTTAGTTTTCGAAAAGTTTGGAGATTTCCAGTGGGTTATCAGCTTCACCCGGCCGCTGTGGTCTGAAGACAGAAAAGAAGAGGTCACCATAAGAAAACAAAGTAAGAAAAAAACAAAAAAAAAAAAAACAAAGCTTTACATAAAAAAAAAAGGGGCCGTCTTGCTAAATTTAAAAAAGGGGTACTCCACTGGCCAGCGTGGTACTAAATTTTCTGGACTCCGTTTTCACATTGTGGGGGTCAGCCATGCCCCCTCAATGAAAATCTATGGGAGGGGCCGTGGCCAGCCCCAGAAAACAACATTCGGAACATTTAGTTCCGCATTGGCCAGTGGAGTACCCCTTTAAAGAGACATGCTCAGGCTGCCTAATAAAAAAAAAACTTAAAAAAAAAAAAACTAGCCTCCACTATCGGATGACCAAGGGAGGTATGAGCAGTTTTCTTTTGTTTAGCTCGAAGTTCACACAGCCTGAGCCCATTTTAAAAATGTTACTTATTATGTTACTTATTATATATAAATTAGCAGGACAACTCCCTTAAGTTTAAACAAAACATTTCAGGCCACATACCAAGCTTGGTTTTTTAACTTTCTTAGCTCCTTTGTTGCCCAGGTGGCAAGTGTTTTAGTCCTGTTTGTCTTTGATCGCCTGCCTTCTGTCAGCAGCTCATGGATCATCGGCCGAGTCTCCACCAGTTTGACAACATCCTTCCCAAATGCTGTACAGAGATCTCTGTAGGAACAACAGCTTATTGTAAATTAATATTGTGAAACAAGGCGGAGAAGTTTTTCTGACAAATATACTAGGATTTTTGCAAGACACGTCAAATGTTTTGATTGGTCTGGGTGTTTTTAAATGATCATAACTATAAAGGAGAAGGTGGGCTGGCACAGTAACCATCTCCTATTGCAGGCAGTAAAGGATGCTTGTGTTCTCAAAGATTTCAGCGCAGTAGTCTGCAGGACTGATATATACTGCACTATTACGTTTGATGTCATTACAAAGTAAAATTGGCCTGGTCCTCAAGGAACACCTATCATTTCACCACAAAATCTATGCCAAAACCAGAAAAAAAAATTTGTGGGGCAAAAAAAGTATTTTTTGATTACCGTAAAATCTCAGAGGATCCACTGGGGGACACAGACCGTGGATTTATCTTGCTGCCACTAGGCATACAAAAAAGAAAAATCCTGGCAGTATATCCGCCTACTAACCCTGAGCTAATCAGTTTATTCCCAAAGCAGTAGGAGAGGACAGACAGAAAGAAATCAGCAGGTGTCCAAGGGAATCCGACAAAAAAAAAAAAAAAAAAAAAAAAGGAACCAAAACAACCCCCTTGGACAGAAAACCAAACCATAGCAACAAACACAATGGGTGGGTGCTGTATCCTCCTAAAAAGATTTTACAGTAAGCATTAAAAAAAAGGAAAAAAATAATAATTCTACCTCTGTCTGCTCCGTGGGACGTACCAAAGCAGTCCCCAGGGGTGGAAAAAAAATACCCAACTTAGAAAAAGGCAGAAGACTGAGCCACTACCACCTGCAACACTTTGCGACCCAAACGTGTGCACCTGGTAGAATTTGGTGAAAGTGTGCATGGACGACCAGGTGGCCGCCTTAGACTTGCAAGGCTGAAGCCCTATTTCCGTGCACCCAAGAATTCCCAACAGAACGTGTGTAATGCACAGTTACCCGAAAAGGTGGGACCTTCCCCCTTACTATGGTACCATTCTGAGGTGGCAGAACGGATCCACCATGAAATGGTCGCCTTGGAAGCCGGAAGACCTTTGCGACCACCCTCCGGAATCAAAGAAGAAGTCACCCTGCCAAAAGGAGGTGACAAAGATAGATCCGGACAGCTCGAACGTCCAGACTATGTAGGGAATGCTCCTTAGCGTTCGATGGAGCCGAACAAACGGAAGGAAGAACGATCTCCTGGTGAAAGGGGGAAGCCACCTTGGGCAAGGAGGGGGGCGGACGAAAAACCACCTTGTCCTGATGAAGGACCAAGAAGGGAGAGCGACGAGAGCCGCCAGATCGGAGACCCTCCTAATGGATGTAACAGCTATGAGGAAGGCGACCTTCCACAAAAGGATACAGAGGTGTCCCGAACAGGTTCGAACGGAGCCTCCCTCAAAGCACTAAGCACCAGGTTGAGATTCCAAGGAGGAGTGGATGTGAAAATTGGAAGCCAACGGCAGCTGAAACAGAAAGGGCTGACACTTTACCTTTATGAGCTGAGTGCCAAGCACTGATCCAGACCGGATTGCAAAAAAAATAAGCCCACCAAGTGCTAGCGGAGGAAGACTTCCGAGCCCAAAGCATGGTGCAAATCACCCCGGAAGAAAACCCCAGAAGCTCTCAAAACCGTGGTTTCAACCGCCATGCCGTCAAATGCAGAGACAGTATACTGGGGTGGCAGAGAGGACCCTGGGAGAGAGGATCAGGGCAAACTGGAGGACTCTGTAGTACGTCGGCATACGATGTTCCTGGGCCAGTCTGGAGCCACCAGAATGGCGGGAACGCCCTCCGCCTTGAGTTTCCTCAGAACCCTGGGCAGGAGAGTGAGAGGCGGAAAGCGGTAAGGAAGACAGAAGGATGACAAGTGCGCCCACCGCCAGAGGGACTCTCGACACAGCAACAAAGCAAGGAACTTTTCTGTTGCGGTAGGACGCAAAGAGATCCATGGCCGGGGTCCCCCAAAGATCGCAGATCCACACAAATGCCTCCGGATGGAGAGACCACTCCCCCGTATCTGCGGAGGAGTGGCTGAGTGTTCGCTTCCCAATGCTCCACAACCGGAATGTGGATCGCAGAGAGGGCGGGAATTCTAGTCTCTGCCCAGAGCAGAATCTTTGAGACATCCTTAATCGCCTGCCACCCTGCGATTGATATATGCCACAGCCGGACAACCATGTAGGAGGATCTCCAGCGGAGGAGGCAAAGAAAGATGGCATGGAGCTCCAGAAGATTGATGGGAAGGTGAGCATCCTGAGGGGACCAGCAACCCTGGACCGTCAGGGTCCTGAAACACCTCCCAACCCTGGAGAATCGCATTGGTCATGACAATCTGCTAGTGGAGGGAAAGAAACGACCGACCCTGGAGAAAGGAGCGGGGAGGGAAATTGAGCCACCACAGAAGAGACCAAACGTATAGAGGGGGCAGAACCACCCAGCAATCCAGAGTAGACAGCAACTTGTCCCACCGGGCCAAGATGGCCAGCTGGCTGGGAGGGAGACAGGTTGGACTTTTCCTGGTTGATCAGAGGAAGGCAATCACCGCCGCCATGACTTTGGTGAATACCCTGGGAGCCGTAGCTAGGCCAAAAGGAAGAGCCACGAACCAAAAGTGACTCACAGGGACAGAAAAGCAGAGGAAATGCCGATTGGCTGGGCAGAGCACGCCTTCTTGGGGATGACAAAGTAGAACCCCGAAAAACCCTGCCCTGGAGGAACTGGCACAATCCCTCCCTGAGCAAGAAGGGTACTTAAAAAGTGACCTGAAAGGCCACCGCCAAAGAAGGGAAACGAGGATGGCAAGATCGAAAAAAAAAAAACGATCCCGGGAAAGGGAAGCAAACTCTGGAAACCATCAGAGATTACGTCCAGGACACAGGAGTCCTGAACCTCCACTAACCAAACGTCCCGGAAAAGAGACAGACGCCCTCCCACCCGAGAAGAGGACACGGGTGGGGGCGTCCCTTCAGGAGGAGGGAGGCTTACGGTTAATGGACTTGGCCACCAAACTGCCAGAATGGTTGTCTGACTTCCAGGAAGGACATGCCTTGAAAGATGGGGCTATCCGAGATTGGGAAGGCGACCCGATGCAAAGGGCCGAAAGGAATGGGATCGGCAAGGTTTGTTCTGTGGCAGCAGAACTTTTACCTCCAGTAGCTTCGGAATAAATTTCATCTAGATGTTTCCCAAAGAACGGAGCACCTGAAAAAGGTAACTGTTAAGAGATTTCTTTGAAGCAGCATCTGTATCCCACGCCTTCAGGCACATGGAGTGACGAATCTCAACCAAATTACCTGAGGCAAAGGCCGTGCATTGGGCGGACTCCCAAGGCCGCTGAACAGAGGAAGTCTACGGCCTGAGAAAGTTGGAGAGAGAGATCCGCCAAGTCTTCCTGAGAAGTGCCTGATTAGGATGCCCTGCCATAGCTGAGAAGCCCGAACCGAAACTGCCTTGGCCATCCCATCGGATGCGAAGGTGGGTAGCAAGGACAAACCTGCCGCTTCAAATTTCACCAAGTTCTTGATCTTCTTGTCCACAGGATCCTTAATGGATGCTGCGTCCGCCCAAGGCAGTGTAGTAGATTTGGACAGACGAGAAACTGGAGGATCAACTGCAGGTGGCACCATCCACTTAGAAACCAGATCTGGAGGAAAGGGAAACAGCTTGAATCTTCTTGGTTACTGGAATAATTAGTCTGGATGCTTCCAATTCAGCATGAGAACTGAAAGCCTTGGTGGAACGCCGAGAGCAGCGGAAAAAATAAAACTGCCGGATCAGGATCCAAAGTTTTGGGGTCCTCCAGATGAAGTGTCCCTGATGGCTGACACCAAGCTGCCCACCATATCAGACAAGGCAGAGTAGTCCTTATCATCTGGAGTGTGGGAGCGTGCAGTGGCAGCCTTAGACAGAGTTGTGTTAGACCTAGAACAAGGAGTCGGGGACCTGGGATGGTCACCGGGGGAGCGGCCCCTACAGTGGGGGTGCTGCCAGCGAGTGGGGAAGAGCAGCGAGATCTATGGGATGATTGTCTATCCCGATTACGCGACTCTGAAGAGCCTGACGAAATCACTTTAGGGCGCTTGTGAGAGTGCTGGAAGCGGGGTCATGAGAGAGAGCAGGACTCCCTGTAGGTCGTGCGCAGGGAAGACCGCTCCAAGGCAGAGGCCACTGATCTTGATACCCTAGCCAGGTCAGAAATAGACTGAGAAAGGGAAGAAACCCACTCTGGGGAGGGGAGGACATTGTGTGTTCCAGGGGGACAGCCTGAGAGAGGCTTATGAGGGATGGTGCGTGTGGTGGAGCAGGCAGATACAGTGGAACAACCGGGCATTTTGGTCTTGCAGCCCATGCAAGAGTAGGTTAGGTGGTGACTAATGCTGTGGCCACCTGTGGGGGGGGGGGTTGTTCAGGTCTGGAGTCGGACATAAAAGTGCTAGTAAGGAAACAGTTAGCAATTAAAGTAGAGCAATCTCACCCAGGTCCTGTAGCTGGAGCTGAGAAGCAGGCTGCAGTTGTCCTGTGTCCAGAGATGAAGAGGCAGGCAGCCACTGAGGTGATATGGGAGGAAGGAGAGAAGCAGGCTGCACCAGAGGGAGTGGACTCCGCACCCAAATGGAACCCATTGGAGGAGGAGAGGTAGTACAGAAGCTGATGCAACCGAAATGTTGACCCTTTGTGCGCACGCCGATTGACTACTGGCCAGAAGCAGGAGGCTGGGAGCCCAGCAAGCGCGGCCGAATGAGAGAAGTTGACAGAGTTAAGTCCCAGGCCGCAGCCTCAATTAGTTTCCTGCCCACCACGCGATTTGCCCGAGAAGCGGGCAAAAATGAAAGTAAAAAACTGAAGAGCCGGCTGCGCAACCACAGCCCAGTTGACAGGCACTACGTTTGGCACGCAGGAGCAGATGAAAGTGAAGTAAGCAGTGTCCGGTATGGCGAAGGGGAGGAGAGCTGCCACGCAGTCCCTGGAGCCCCAACACTGCATATAAAAAGACCAGAGCATGTATCTATGCCCTCTATAAGAATAAAAATGAATTAAAAAAAAAATAAAAATCCCCCTGGGGCCCCAGGTATAAGGGACCCCCTAAAGCAAGGAAGGCCCTTATACCTGGGGCCCCAGGGGGATTTTTCATTCATATTTATTCTCATAGGGGGCAGGGATACAGGAGAGTGAGCGGCACATACTCCCCTAAGATGTCTTCAGCCAGCTATGTGTCACCTGTGTCATGTCAGGCTGAGACAGTGATCCAAGCAGGGAAGGTTGGGGGGGGGGGGGGGGGATCAGGACCCAAGTTGCAACCCCAGACGCTGGCAGGAAGGAGAAAAGAACCTACAACAGGCCCTAACTATAAAATAAAAAAAGACCAGGTCTGGAGAACTCCCGACCTGTGTCCGCCTCCTACTGACACTAAGCCAAAACTGATCAGCTTAGGGTCAGTAGGAGGGGCCTACTTTTTTGTATGCCTAGTGGCAGTAAGATATACCCACAGTCTGTGTCCCCAATGGAGCCAAATAAAAAAAAAAAAAAAAAAAAAAAAAAAAAAAACAACTTGTGGGCTTTCAATTCCACGCAGTGCACTTTTCGGAAAAAAATGACACCTTATATTTATTCTGTAGGTTCATATGATTAAAAGGGATACTGAACTACTATAGGTTTGATTTTTTTTCACTTTAAAAAAAAAAATGAGATTGAGAGAGATGAGAGAGATGAGAGAGAGATAGAGAGAGATAGAGATATCTATCTGCACGAAAATTAGCATGTTTAAAAATGTTCTTTTCTGACCCCTATAAACGTATTTTTCCATATATGGGGGATGTGCGAGGGCTCGTTTTTTTTGCTCTGTGAGCTCTAGTTTTTGTCGGTATCATTTGTTTTGATGGGACTTTTTGATCACTTTTTATAAAAATATTTTTAGAGTATACAAAGTGACCAAAATACCCAATTCTGGACTTTGATATTTTTTTTTACATATATGTCATTGACGTGCGGTTAAAGTAATGTTACATTATTTTAGTTCAGAAATGTATGCACATGGCGATACCACAGGTTTACTTTTTTTATATAATCAATTTTATAGTTGCCATAATCTCCAGATTGCATACACACTGTATAAGGCTATGCCATAGCATAGCATTAATTAGTGCTCTGCTGGACCAGACTACCATGGCTGGCACAGATCATCGATTTGATGGTGAGGAGGCAGGTAAATACCCTACCGCCGTCCTCAGCTGATTGGGACAACGTGGTGGTCCCGATCAGCCAAGAAGTGGTTTTTTAACATTTTAGATGCCATAGTCAACTTTGATCGTGGCATCTTAGGTGTTAATGCTGGGCATCTCCGTGATCGGTTGTCTGGCATTATCCATTATCTGCCAGATATGACCGGCACCTATGCATGCATCAAAGAAGGGGAGTGGGATAAGGGCGAACAGGTACGTCCTTTGTCCTCAAGAGGTTAAAATGAATTTTATACACGTCACAAATTTACTGGCTACTATATATGAACCTTTTGTCTCTGGGTATCCGAGGACACATCATGGTAGTTAACCTTCAGGTATTTGAATATATGACAGTGCTTGCACAAAGACTCACCCAATAAGCCCCGCACCACACGCCACCACATTGTCTGTGTGATCCTCATCTCCAGCAATATGATCGATGAACGACAGGATGAATTCCACACGTGGCTGCACCAGCATCACGTCGGCTATAGGAAGAGAATTGCAAGGGTAAATACTCCATCCAGATTAGACTAAAAATAACCGTAGACATTTAACCCCTAAAAACACTTCTTGAATGTTTAAAGTAAACCTCTAGTAGTTTAGTGGCCCAAAGTCTAGAGACATCTCCTTTGCAGCTGGAGTTCTGTCTCAGTGCTGTCTATCAATTCCAGCCACATGTGAATGTTTAACATTAAGTGCACACATGTTTAAAAAGGGCATTCAAAAATACAGATATATAACATTCCAAAGAATGGAGGCCACAAGATATTTGCATAACGAGTCAAAGTTGTGAGCCCAGTAGGCATCTATCGGGTTCTACTCACGGTGAACATTTTCTTGGTCTCCTTTCAGACCCTGGATAATGCCGGTGTATGCTTCCAGACAGCCTTCACGCAGGTCATTGAGGTAATCCACCATATCATAGTCAGTCTACAAACAAAGATTATAAAGTAAATGCTTCAGAAGCCAATGAAACCATTTGACGCTTACAGATAAGGAAAATCCATAAAACAAATCTGCTACTAACCTTGTCCACCTGAGCTTGAGAGGCTTGCTGCAGAGTATTCAGGACTACTTCCAAGTATTTCTTGAACTCCCCACCAATGGCCAAAGCAATATCCCCAAACACAGAAAGGATTTGTGGTTTTACTGAGCGATGAACATTCTCATTCTGAAACATCATTAAGGCCTTAGGAATCGTATCAACCAACTAAATCTTCGAGCTTACAGCTTTGCCTAAGAGGATTTTACTCACCCCTAGGTTCTCCAACAAGAGTTGCATTATCTCATCACAGAACGGCAAGATATTGGTCTGCAAAGCTCGACAAAGGTCCCCTACAAGTCCAACAGCGGCCAAGCAAACCTACATCAGAAGGGTAAGAAGAGATCAGTCAAGGTGTGACCAGAGCAGCAACCACAGTTTGGATATATTCACACAGCATTTGGTCCAGATTTTTGACTCCTCTCAGAAAAAGGTAAAGAGGACCTGCAGGTTCTTGCAGGTGTGTGCAACATCCTGCTGCTTGAGATCACACTGCTGGCTCCAGCATACCCCATATGCAGGTCACAGCCCTAACTGCAGCCTCTGAAGAGATGGGTACGTTCACATCGGTCAGACCCCCGTCGTGATCAGACAGACACTTTTCCCTTATCCTGTAGATAAGAGGTTATCCCAGGAAATAAACGTATCCCCCAAGGATCAAGACCATTTTAGATTTAAGGACCCGGACAATTCTTGCTCTTTCGTTTTTACCTCCTCCCCTTCTAAAAATCATAACACTTTGTTTTCCAGACCCATATAAGGGATTGTTTGTGTCACCAATTTTACTTTGTAATGACCTCAATCAGGTCATAAAATCTACAGCAAAACCATAATAAAATTTGTGGGGTGAAATTGAAAAAAAAATATAAATAAAAAAAAAAAAAAAACAACAACTCCATTTTGTAACTTTTGGGGGCTCTCGTTTCAATGCTGTGCCCTTTGAAAAAAAATAAAAAATAAAAACAAACCTCTTCATTCTGTAGATCCATATGGTTACAAACAATTTTTATAATAAAAAAAAAAAAAAATGGATAACTACATGCACCAAAATTAGCTTCAAGTAGTCCTCTTCGGACCCCTATAACTTTATATTTTTCCACATATGGGGCTCATTATGCTAATTTTTTGTGCTGTGGTCCGTAGTTTTTATCGGTACCATTTTTACTTATTGATCACTTTATTTTTATGGTATATGAAGGGACCAAAAAAGGAGATTATGCTTACCGTAAAATCTCTCTTGAAGCATCCATTGGGGGACACAGACCATGGGTATATGCTGCTGTCTCTAGGAGGTTCGACACTATGGCAACAAGAAACGTTGGCTCCTCCCAGCAGGGTATACCCGCCCACAGGCACCTGAGGTAATCATTTTAAGTTCCAGAGTAAGGAGAAGACCAACAGGTCCAGAGAAAAACCAGACTGTCCGAGCAATCAGAAGAAAAAGGTAACTGAACACACCATCTGACAGATTACTGAAATAGAAACACCAGAACGGGGTGGGAGCTGTGTCCCCCAATGGATCCTTAGAGAAAGATTACGGTAAGCATAAAAATCTTCTCTATCGGCTCCATTGGGGGGACACAGACCATGGGACGTATCAAAGCCGTCCCTTGGGTGGGTAAGGAATCTGACAGGTGGACGGTTGGACCATCACCCGTAACGTCTTACGGCCCAGCGTAGCATCAGCTGATGCGAGGGCATGAATCTGGTAGCACCTTGAGAAAGTGTGCAAAGACGACCACGCGGACGCCTCACAGAACTGCAAGGCCAAAGCCACATAGCAGAGGCCCAGGATGCCCTGAAAAACGGATGGAATGAGCCAAAACCCTGAAGGGTGGATCTTCCCCTTGCAGCGGTAAGCTCCCAAAATGGTTGTCTTGTCCAACGACCACAACAGTTTGTGGAACAAACACTTCCAGGGATGAGAAGGGGCCGGACAAAAGGACGATGTCCTCATTGAGATGAAAAAGTCAAAACCATATTAGGTACGAAGGACAGACCTGGAAGGAAAACAAAGCAACTTGTCCTGGTATACAACCAGGAAAGGAGAATTGCAGGAGAGAGCTGCCAGCTCTGACACCCTCCTAACAGAGGGAAGAGCAATAAGGAACACCACCTTCCGGGGAAGGAGGCGAAGAGAAATGTCCCCGAGAGGTTCAAAAGGGGGGCCTTGTAGGGCCTCTAAGACCAAGCGCAAGTCCCAAGGGAAAAAAGGAGACCGATAAGGGAGGGGCAGCTTGTTCCACTCCCTGAACTAGTTTCGGACATGATAATTGAACGCCAGAGAACGTTGGAAAAGAATGGAAACGGCCGAACCTTTGACTCCTAAGTGAGCTGAGGCCAACCACGACCGAAGAAAAAGGCTGAGTGTCACAACAACAGAAATAAGACTGCCAGGTATGGTGGTAAATCTTTGTAGGGGAAGGCTTGTGAGCTCTCAGCATGGTGAAAACTTGGGAAGAGAAACCGCAGGTCCTCAGAACCGCTGTTTCAACCGCCACGCTGTAAAAAGCAGAGACTGTAAATAGAGGTTGCCCAGGAGACCAGATACAGGAGGTCTGGACGATAGGGTAGGTTCAGCGGTAAGTCGTTCAGGAGTCTGACCAAGATGACATACCACGCCCGCCGGGGCCAGTGTGGGCCACGGGAAAGGCGGGAACACCCTCTGCTGAGAGATGCCTCAGGACCCCAAAAAGGAGAGGAAGGGCAGGAAACAGATAAGGGCAAGGCCTGAACAATAGAAGGGAACGGTTTGGTTGTGGCGGAACGTGCAGAGGTCGACGCCTGGAGCGCCCCAGAGGTTGCAGGTCACTGCAAACACCTCCGTATGTAGGGACCACTTCCCTTGGACAGCTGAGGACTGTCTGAGAAAGACCACATCCCAGAAAAGTCCGGAATGAAGATCGCTGAGATGCAGGAACCAGAGTTCCGCCCTGAAGAGAATTTCCCAAGAAGCCAGCCAAGAAAGAATTGCCCTAGGCCCAAACATGTTGAAGGGGAAAAAAGGGCTTCTCGGGGGACCAAGGCCCCGAGAACGATCTTGCGGTCGAGAGACAATGGAGACCTGTCCCACTAGAAGAGAATCACCAGTTGAAGAGGTCGGTGATGAAACTGGGCAAATGGCAAGGCCTCCATGGCCGCCACTATCCGATCCAGGACATCCATGCAAAAGAGAATGGAAACTGGAGCAGGGTGCCGAAGTCATCGGACTCTTGATAAGAGTCAGCCGACTGGTCAGCGGAAACGAAAGCGGGTAGAGGCTGCGTCGAACTGGAGCCCCAGGAGAGCAGTTGGACTTGTCCCGATTGAACATCCAACCGAAGTGAGACAAGGTCTGGAGGTTGAGACCAAGACTCAAGGATCTGGGCCCTGACTGGAGCTCTGATCAGGAGGTCGTCCAAGTAAGGAATCACGGAAACAACTGTTGTCCATAAAAGGGGCTATCACAGGCCCCAGGACTTTGTGAAAGGTCCGCGGAGAAGTGGTCAGACCAAAATGGAGAGCCACAATAGGAAATGACTGTCCAGAACTGGAAAGCGGAGCTACCGCTGATGACCGGGAAACAATGAAATGTGGAGGCAGGAATCCTTGATGTCTAACGAGGAACGAAAACTCCCCGTGAACCATGGATGCTGGCACCGAACGGAGAGACAACATTCGGGATGGAAGGCAGAAGATGCTGGCTGAGATACTCGAGAACCAAGAGTGGACGAACAGAAACGCCTTTCTTGGGGACCACAAAGAGGTTGGAATAAACTTCGAAAACATTCCCCTGAAGGAACCGGGACAATTATTCCCTGGATAAAAAAGGAGCTGGGGCACGACCCGAACTGCTTTCGCTAGAGAGGGGAACCGGAGGGTCCAGGAAAGAAAAAGGCAATCCCAAGGAAGGGATGCAAATTCGATCCTGTATCCGTTGACTACCACATCCCTGACCTAGGAGTCCTGAATGTGTGTAGTCCAGGCGTCCCGGAAGAGTAAGAGGAAGGCCTACGGGTGCATGATGGTGCCGGAAAGGATAGCCGACCTCCGGGATAGGTCTGGAAGGAGTGAGCCCTCTTCCCGTGAAAGCGCCTGGCTGGACCCTTTGTTGGTACCCCTTGATGGTACCAAGGGTCCGCAGAACCAGAAGGAGGACTTACAACAGAAAGCGGTTCTGTGAGCCTTATCCAGAGGAGATAAAGAACTCTTCCCCGCTCGTCAGCTCACTTTCTGAAGGCGGTGTCCATATTCCAGGCTTTAAGCCATATGGAGGAACGGTGGCTACCAGGTAGCTTGTGGCAAAAGGCAGCACAGTGGCTGCGCATGGAAGCAGAACACAGAAAATCTCCAGCTGCGGAGCAACAGAGAGCTAGATTAAACAAATCCTCTAGAGGGATCTTGAAGACTACCCTGGCGGAGTTGGGAGACCATACTGAAAGGGCCTTTGACACGCAGGCTGAAGCAAAAGCAGGAAGAACCTGCTGTCTCAAAGGCAAGGTTTGCCAAAGTCTCCACTTTCATGTCCGCTGGATCCTTAAAGGCAGCCGCATCAGGCTAAAGCCGGGTAGGCTCCTTAGAAAGGCAGGAGACCGGTAGATCCACAGTTGGAGAGGCGGTCCACCGAGCAATGAGGTCCATGGCGAAGGGATACCTTCTTGACAGGGTGCCTCCAAGCGGATACCAGCAGGGCGTAAAATTCAGCGTGAGAGCAGAAAGTCTTAGGTGCCAATCGGGCACGAAGAAAAGACTTCTGGAGCCACGTCCGAAGTTCCTGGGTCCTTTAGATGGAAGGTGTGTCTTATGGCCGAAAGCAATGAGTACACCAGATCAGGCATCCGTGCGTTCCTTTGAGTCAGAGGCCGAATCAGAAACCTCATCCACAAGTCCTCCAGTTGAATGGGAACGAGGTGAGGCAGCCCTGGAAGAGGTCGGGCACGATGAGAGGAAACTTCTGGACAACGTCCGAAGTTCCTGGGTCCTTCAGCTGGAAGGTGTCTCTTATGGCCGAAACCAATGAGTACACGCCATCAGGATTATCCGTGCGGTCCTCTATGAAAGGAAACTTCTGGAGCCACGTCCGAAGATCCTGATGAGAGAAAACTTCTGGACCGCGTCCGAAGTTCCTGAGTCCTTTTGGTGGAAGGTGTCTCTTATGGCCGAAACCAATGAGAACACCACATCAGGCATATCCGTGCTGTGATCTGTGAAAGGAAACTTGTGGAGCCACATCCGAAGTTCCTGGGTCCTCTAGATGGAAGGTGTCTCTTATGGCCGAAACCAATGAGTGCACCATGTCAGATGTATCCAATCGGAAACTCCATCCACAAGTTGTCCAGGTGAATGGGAACAAGGAGACTGATGAAACACCTTTATGACGCTTGTGAGAGCGGTTAGGATAGGGGGATAGTGGGTCCCTCTGGAGGGCCGGCGTAAGGCGAAACTCTTCAGTCGGCATTTTGTCACCTGCATCACGCCGGGCTTGAAAAGCAAGACGAACAGGGAAAGATGGGGGACCCGGACCCATGAGGTACAACCCCAGGCGCTGTCGGTTGGCGAGAGGGGGTTGACAGAACATCCAAGATGCCTGCCACCTCAATCGCAATGGGGAAACAGTGAACGCTATGTTCCCAAGTCCCCACCTGAAAACAGGAAAGAAAAAAAGGAATAATAAATAAAAAAAACTAGCACATTCCCTAACTAGGAAAATATGAGACCTGGTCTGGAGAGAACTCCAGACCGTGTCTACCTCCTTAGACACCAAGCTAAAACTGATTACCTCAGGTGCCTGTGGGCAGGTATACCCTGCTGGGAGGAGCAGACTTTTCTTGTTGCCATAGTGTCGAACCTCCTAGAGACAGCAGCATATACCCATGGTCTGTGTATCCCAATGGGGGCTTTGATTATATTTTACATGTACACCATTGAACGTGCAATTTAATTAGCAATATAATGTTCTAGTTCTGGCATTTACGCACGCGGCAGTTCCACATTTTATATATTTTTTTTTTATTTTTTTTATTTGGCAATTCAAACTTATTAGGGGAGAGGCTTATTCACATTTATAACTTGGCTTAGCATTAGGGATGTCCCGATACCGATACTAGTATCAGTATCTGGGCCGATACTAGCCATTTACATGGTATCGAGGACTCGTTTAATGTCCCCGATACCATGTCCGATACCTGCTGACCCGTTCTCCCGTCCGCTTCATTAGTCTTCCACGGAGGAGCATGTGACAATGTCACTCCGCCTCCTCCCCTGCGCCAAGCGTAACGCTACGGAGGAAGCGGAGTGACATGTATGTTACATGTTCCTGCATAGGACGCCATGACGCGGGCCGTGAGGACGGAAGAAGGGGGCAGTGGAGCGGTAGCACCCGACGGAGGACAGCCGCAGGTGAGCTGTGTGCTGCTCCTAATGTCTAAAGGGAGGCCCTCCTCCTGCTGCTAATGTCTAAAGGGGGGGCCTTCCTGCTGCTAATGTCTAAACGGGAAGCCCCTGTCCATAGGGGGGCTGCTGTCTACGGGGGCCTGCAGTCTATTAGGGGGGGCTGCTGCTGCTGCTGTCTGTAAGGGGATACTACCTACTATTAAAGACAATCTTACAGCAGAGTCACCTGCACCAACTTGAATTTATATGTAGATAGTGCAGGTGCCCCGTTTTCTACCGCTGCTCACCATGTGGTCATCGGTCTCACTACCAATGCAAATTCCCTGTTGTGCCCAATGGAGAAGAGAAATCTTGGCTCATACTACAGCAGCCGCCTCCATTGTACACAACAAGGACCCACATATATATGGTAAACAGCACCAGAAGCCGCGTCACCCTGCTGTCAGATTCCCTTTAAAATATAAATACTCGTACTTGGTATCGGCGAGTACTAGAATTAAAGTATAGCTACTCGTACGCTGTCTTAAAAGAAAATTGTATCGGGACATCCCTACTTAGCATTGATCAGTGTTATCGGCGCTCTGCTGCTCTAGCCTGCATCGATCAGACGGTGGGAATGCAAGAGCCCTCTCGCCACTCAATTAGCTCATCGGGAAGCACAATTTTGCTACAGGTGTCCTGATCAGCTCGCTGTGGGAGCAGGACACAGGATGTTCCAACGTACATTGATGTGGGGCCTGCCCTCCAGTGTTTTATACCAGCTTGGAGAATAGGTTTGTAAACCTATTCACACGACATGTCCTTCAGTAAGTCTATTTGCATTAAGCACTGTGTGGCTGTGTAGTTATCTCCTCTCTTGGCAATAGGAAAGTCTTAAGCTGTCAACTTCCATCAGAATTTGTTTAAATGCCTGTAGCTTCTTTGTCGCTTAAGCTAGATAAACGTACAAACACAAACTTGATAAATATGAGCGAACTTACAGTAAATTCGATTAGTCACAAACTTCTCGGCTCGGCGGTTGCTGACTTTTCCTGCATAAATTAGTTCAGCTTTCAGGTGCTCCGGTGGGCTGGGTAAGGTGGATACAGTCCTAGGAGACTCTTTCCTAGGAATGTATCCACCTTTTCCAGCCCACCGGAAAGCTGAACTAATTTATGCAGGAAAAGTCATCAACTGCCGAGCCGAGAAGTTCGTGACGAAGCGAATTTACTGTAAGTTTGCTCATCTCTAATGAGAAGGCCAAGAAAACCTCGAGCAAGTACAAGTTGCAGTTTCAGAACTCCAGCATGTCTCAATTTTCATGTGCGCAGTGTATTTCTGCGAGCAATTCCTTACAGATTTTATTTAGGATATAAAACAGCCTATATAATCTCACCTGATACTCTGCAAAGTTCTTGAGTCCAATGCCAAGGAAAGGTTTAAATGCCTCCATGTACTTCAAAAACTCTGCTCCAAGTACTAGAATGGGAGAAAAAAAAAAAAAAAAGTCACAACATGGACAGTGTTTATAACCACACTAAGAAAACACAAGATAAAAAGGCAAATGCCCCTGAAATCAAAGTACTTCAGAAAGTCATAATCAACACAGCAAATTCTGTGTGGTGCATGAACTTGTCATCCTCAGATTCTGGAGTGTGACCGGGAGTCTAGGACCAGATACTCATTTCATATACCAGATAACAGTAATAAAAAGGCTCAACTCTACAATGTAACTTCAATCTCATCGGCCACTCACCTTCAACTAAAGTGCTCACAGCCATAAGGGCATCTTCCTGTACACCGCCCGAGCCTGCTGTGCTCTGGAACATACGCAGCAGAGAGGCCATTACCACATCTGATATCTGCAGGGCGTCTTGGGGCTGCACCTTGCGAAGTACGTTCTTTAAAGATAGAGGGAAGATACATTATAGTATTGTGGGGACCAAAAGGAAAAAAAATGAAAATTAAATATATATTTTTTTTCATACACTACAGATTAGAGATGAGCGAACTTCCAGTAAATTTGATTCGTCACAAACTTCTCGGCTCGGCAGTTGATGAATTATCCTGCATAAATGAGTTCAACTTTCAGGAAAGAGTCTCCTAGGAATGCATCCACCTTTTCCAGCCCACGGGAGCACCTGAAAGCTGAACTAATTTATGCAGGATAAGACATCAACTGCCGAGCCGAGAAGTTCGTGACGAATCGAATTTACTGTAAGTTCGCTCATCTCTACAGATGATCACCAAATAAAGATAGTGGTTGATTATTGCAGACTAAGTGCAAAATAAAATAGAATACATTTATGTTGCACTTTGGGAATGTGTAAAGACTTTTAATTGCACATTAATTTCTCAAACATTTAGGGTATGTTCACACTGAGCAATCTCTGCTTGCGGAATTCCACAAGTGGAGAAGTGGAGATTCCGCCAGGTGGCCACAGCAGAAAATACTTCGGCGGTAGGACCGTGGGGCACTGCGCCGTCACCATTGACAGCTATGCCGTACTCGCGGAATTTCCCGCAAAGAATGTACTTTCTTTTCGCGGAACAATTTCCACAACGAAATTGTCCGCCGCTGAAATTCCAGTGTGAACAGGTCTCGCGGAAGCCCTATTCACACTGATTGTAACGTTCACTGCATGGAATTCAACTTGCGGAATTCTGCAGTGTGAACATACCCTTCGTATTACAGGAAAAATCTACACTTCTCCGAGACTAAAAAAAATAAAATAAAAAACAGTCAGGTGGTGCAGTATGAGGAGGCGTTATTTTGCTGTAAAGTTCTATTAGTACATAAAGAATTAGGTGGTGCAGTATGAGGAGGCGTTATTTTGCTGTAAAGTTCTATTAGTACATAAAGAATTACATTAAGTACATAAAAACCATGTCCACCAAGAACATAAGTGTAACGTAAAAAGCATGCTGCATACTACAAGTAGGGATAGACCAATATCGGTTTTTCAGGGCCGATACAGATAATCGGTGGAGGTTAGGGCCGATAGCCGATAACTTATACCGATATTCCGGTATAAGTTATCTGCTATTTATCCCCCCGCGACACCGCTGCAGATCATTGATTTAAAGGGGGCGCTTTAAATCAATGAACTGCAGTGGCTTTTGCAGTGGCATAGGCTGCCGCCGCCGCCCCCCGCTTCTCTCCCCCTGCCTGTCTGGGGGTCCTGAGACCTATCACCGCCACCGCACCCCCTGCCGCACCGCGCCTAGGGGTGCCTCCAGCTGTTGCAAAACTACTACTCCCAGCATGCCCGGACAGCCGTTGGCTGTCCGGGCATGCTGGGAGATGTAGTTTTGCAACAGCTGGAGGGCCTACTGTAGGTATAGTATATTATACAGACCCCTGTCCATCCCAGAACCTTGACTCACCTTCCCAGTTGCTGCAGGGACCGTCCGGGGAGGGTGGTCCGGGCCATCCATCCTTCCTGTAGTGTCCGGCGGCATTCCGGGTGAACCGGTCCGGGCTGTCCTTCTCCGGGGGTCCTCTTCTCCACTCCGGGCAGGCTCCGGCCTAGTAACTCTGCATAGATGCCGCTGTGCAGTGACGCACCTGACGTCACAGAGTCTACGCAGCGTACTAGGCCGGAGCGGAGAAGAGGACCCCCGGAGAAGGACAGCCCGGACCGGTTCACCCTCAACCCGGAATGCCGCCGGACCACCCCCATTACGGGTAAGTTAAAAAAAATTTATTGACTCTGAGGGTGGGGGAGGGGCCCGACCGGTATAGCAGTATATGCAAAAAATCCACACTGGGAGAAAAAAAAAAAAAAAAAAAAAAACGGTATCCGGTTCATACCGGTATACCGCCCAGCACTACGGTGGGGGCGGTCCCGGTGCAGTGCATTATCGGCAAGGTAATTGCCGATACCGATAATGCCCAAAATAGTGATCAGCAGATATCGGCCATACCGATAATCGGTCGATCCCTAACTACAAGTATAAAAAAAAAAAAAAAAGTTTTTCTTCTTGCTGTTAACTTCAGACTATGTGGTACTAAGCGGGTATTTATCAAATTATTTATGTGTCTTTAACGTAACTTTGGCGCAGTGTCTTTTGCGCCAAAGTTTGACGCAACTTCTCCACTGTCATTTTTACAACTTTCTCAAAATCACACGGTCCTGTGTGCGATTTCAACTTTAGTCAGTAATTCATCATTTGCGCCAATCGATCTTTGGAGCAAATCACCACCAAGGAATTTTGCACTTGGAAAACACACTTCGCAATGTAAGAAAATGTAAAGGCGTCAAAATACATTAAAAAGGGCTGCCCGGGCATGCTGGGAATTGTAGTTTTGCCACATCTGGAGGTCCGCAGGTTGGAGACCACTGTACTAAAGTAACCAAAAAAAAAAAAAAAAAAAAAAAAAAAAAAAAAAAGACTACCCAAGTTGAAAATAAAATCCATTTCACATGGCGGCTATAAACCCCACAAAAGAAAATAACTCATGTCGCTTGCTGATATACTGCAGGAGGGACTCCGAAATGGCTGCACAAGGGGTAAAATACGCGTCCTCTGTGGGGGGGTAAGTTCTGTGTAAAAGGCGCTGTGAACAGCTGATTTCAACATTTGAGCCAAACTTACTAACAACTTGCACCAAATGATAAATCTGGTGCATGTCCACGAAAACCAAAGAAAAAAAATAAATAAAAAAAAAAAAAAAAAAAGGTAAAAATAAACTGTCAACAGGCAAAATTGATAAATACCCCCCTATTGATCTGGTTTGTTGTGAAGTGATTAAATGTGTGAACTACTGGAAATAATTAACTAGTTCAGTGTTTCTAAACCAGTTTGCCAGCTGTTACTGGAGCCAAAGGCTGTCTGTTAATGCTGGGTAGTGCTGGGCGGTATACCAGTATGAACCGGATACAGTTTTTTTTTTTTTCTCCCACGGTATGGATTTTTGCCCATACCGCTATACCGGTCGGGCCCCTCCCCCACCCTCAGAGTCAATAAAAAAATAATTAAACTTACCCGTAATGGGGGTGGTCCGGGCCATCCATCCTTCCTGTAGTGTCCGGCGGCATTCCGGGTGGAGAGTGAACCGGTCCGGGCTGTCCTTCTCCGGGGTCCTCTTCTCCACTCCAGGCAGGTGCGTCGCTGCTCACGTATGTCACTGCGCAGCGGCGTCTATGCAGAGTTACTAGGCCGGAGCGGAGAAGAGGACCCCCGGAGAAGGACAGCCCGGACCGGTTCACCCTCCACCCGGAATGCCGCCGGACACTACAGGAAGGATGGATGGCCCGGACCACCCTCCCCGGACGGTCCCTGCAGCAACTGGGAAGGTGAGTCAGGGTTCTGGGATGGACAGGGGTCTGTATAATATACTATACCTACAGTAGGCGCTCCAGCTGTTGAAAAACTACAACTCCCAGCATGCCCGGACAGCCAACGGCTGTCCGGGCATGCTGGGAGTAGTAGTTTTGCAACAGCTGGAGGCACCCCTAGTTGGAAAACACTGACCTATACTATACACTACTATATATAGTCCAACATGCTGGGAGTTGTAGTTTTGCAATAGCTGGAGGCTGTAGGGTTGTTTGTTACATCTATTTAAAAGGGTACTCCACTGCCCCAGTGTTCAGATAATTTAGTTCCAAGAGCCCATTTAGTTCCGCTACGTCACCTCCATGCAAGTCTCAATGTAAAAAAAATAAAATAAAAACACTGCGATACTCATTTTTGGTCATATCGCCACTAATGCTGGGAGTCGTAGTTTTGCAACAGCTAAAGGAACCCCGATTGGGAAACACTGAAATAGGTTACGCACAAATAAATAAAGTCTTCAGAAAGTCATAATCAACACAGTAAGATCTGCGTGGTGCATGAACTTGTCATCCTCAGACTCTGGCTCCCTTTGTGATTATCAGAACACCAAGCTAGTTAGCCCCTAAATGTAAGAGGACACTTACCTGGAGTGTAGCACAGAGGAGGGACTGCAGATCATTAAACTGTATCCTGTCTGAAGTGCTCTGTATGTGGGACTGCAGAAACAAAGAGGTGGAATGCATAACATTAAGCTGGCTCCAAATCATTACGTCTCACGCAACAGATGCTCCCCACTCCTACCTCCATCTGAAGCACTTGCTGTAGTCGCTCCATGATCACTAAAGTCGTTTTTTGCACAGCCGGGTAGCAGTCCTTGGCACTGTTCTTTACTATCTCCATTAGGGCTTCGTAGGCAGAGCTCCGTAGGTTGTTCTGGTGCCCATCAGGTCTGAAAATTGAAAGGAAAACCAGACTATTCAGTTGCCAGTTCCAATATCAACCATCATCCCACAAGTGTTTTTTACAAAGGCATTTCAAAAAAGGAGAATACAGGGGAGGAGAAGAGGTACTACCTTTCAGGCTATGTTCACAGGGAAGAATTTCCGTGCGGATTCTGTATTGGAACTCTGTCCGGAGATTCTGCAACCTCAGAATCCCATTGATTTCACATAGAATTTCCACGCTGGAAACATCTGGTCTGGAAAAGGAGATTTTTTTTTTTTGTACTCCCAGTAAGATCTCGTAGCCTTCATTGGGGACACCTATACTGATGTGGCAAGAGCATATACCCCACGGGAAAAAAATAAAATAAAAGGGGAAAAAAAAGTTCTCCCTGGCAGGATATACCCGCCTACTGGGAGTGAGGTAATCTGTTTTTTCACCAAGCAGTAGGAGAAGCCAAGAAATATGTCCGAAGGACCCCAGAAAGGAATCCCGGATTTAAAAAAATAAAAAAATAAATAAATATAAAAACACAAGAGCCGGAAAAGAAAATCCTGACAAAGTAAAGGAATGGGTGGGTGTGGTGTCCCCCAATGAAGGCTACGAGAAAGATTTTACGGCGAGTACAAAAAGAACTGTCGCTCTTTATTGGGGGACACCTATACTGATGGGATGTACCAAAGTAGTCCCCTAGGGAGGGAAAGACCACCAACAGCAAGGGGGGAATCAGTCCAGAGACCGAACCAAGTCGACTAAATCCTGCGGACGAGATACAGGGCAGAGACCACCGAGGCCCACAAACTGAGCTCCCGGAAGAACCCCCATCCATGGAGAAGGCCTAGAATGCCAAGGAAGAGACCGTCCGATGTAGAGACTCCAAAGCTAAGGTCCAGAAAGGGACAACAGACTAGAAAGCCAGACCCATTCTGGGAGGAGGTAGGAATCAACGCCAAGGAACGCAGAACCAGACAGAGGGTTAACCCGGCTGAGAAACAAAAATGGAAAAGGGCACAAACAAGAGAACCCCACATCCGGAGTCAAGACAAGAGAACATGGCGGAAAAAATGCCAGGGAGAGCAGCGCATGCCTGAGCAGAAGGTGAAGACCAGAAAAACACTGTAAAAGAAAGGATGGAGACTGGCTGTGGAGAGGCCTGGTTCAGAAAATTGATGACCAGAACAGCTTCAGACCAAAAACCTCCTTCCCAGGGGCCCACCGCAAGCACCTGGGAGGCTAAAGAAGCTCTAGTAGAGTAATCTGGATGACCGGAATGCCCACTGCTCCGGGAGTACATTGACAAACAAAGGGGGAGACAAAGGAACATCCGCAAAATGCTCCGGGTGACAAACTTCTATGTCTAGACAAGAAGAAATTCGGTAGAGAAAGACCACCCCACAAACGGGACTGCGGAGAAGTCTGGGCAGGAGAGCTAACCTGCCCGAGACCACAACCATCCCTAAGGCCCAAAGAACCAGACGTGCTGACCTAGAAAAGAAGACACGCCACAGCATAATAGGGAAGTGTCCAAAACACCGAGATTAACCAGACATGAACCCCAGTGGTCTAAGTGGACTGAAGCAACATCCCATCAGGACGGGAATAGAGAGGGAAACAAAAAGGGAAACATGAACCCCCCCCCCCCCCCCCCCAAGCCAGGTACCCCACCTATATAGACAGGAAACAAGGGGTGGTCGCTATGAAACTTAGGCCGAGACCATGCCAAGCTCCCTGACCCCCACACCCCCTGTGGAAAGGGGATGATCATAGTGCACCAGGCACTATAGGAGCATTGAAATGCCACCCGAAGGAAAGGGGGCAAAGGACTGGGTGGACGTAGTCCCCAGGAACCCTGTAACAACATATCAAGGAATGGAGGCGCTTAGAGTCCTGACTACAAGAATGGAAGAAGCACACACCCCAAAAGCGTTGAGAGGAACCCTGGACAAGAATGGCGTCAACTGAGCTATTCTGGTCATTTCCAAAAACAGCTGGTGTCTGAACCACCCTGCACAGGAACCCAGGACAGATACCTGGAGGCATGAGAGGGGGGCGCTGAACCGACTGTCGCCCCATCATGCCCAATGCGAGGGCAGAGAAGTTTGACTGCCTAAACCTGTGGCAACAAGATCACAGGAAGACCCAAGGCACAACCCACAAAAAAAGGGAAGTGGACTCTACACGTGTAAAGTGGCCTAGCATATGTAGGGACACACAACAAACAATAGGGGGGTACCAAGACTGCAGACGCATAAAAAATAAAGTCCACATTAAAGAGCCCGGCAGCTTGGTGTCACAACCATGCCCCTAGCAGACCAACGTTGCACCCTTACAAAGGGGAACAGAGTGCGGCTCTTTCTGTGAAAGTCCATGGAAGCTGCAGGAAACGCCCACACCCCAGCTCCAAATGGCACCACACCCCAGGACTGCTGTCGCAGACGCATGGGGATGAAGTATGTACGTGGAGCAGGAAACATGCAGACAGTCTGACCGGCAAGTATAAAAGATCCAATGAAACCACCGAGACACTTTGCAACTTAACCTGGAAAATGAGTCACCAGACTGTAACCGTGGGAGCGGCAAGAATGGGGAAGGTGACCTGGTGGAGTAGAAAACAATGCAGACAGTCTGGCTATCTAGCATAGGGACCATGGCCACACCGGGTGCTGTAGACAGAATCACACACAGTGGGTTACCAGCTTTCAGCCTAGAGAACGGAGGCATGTAGGGAGGAACCCGATTTAGGAAGGAACCCGCTAACCAGTATGTGGTGTATTGTATAGGGCCCATGGACCAGCACTGGGAAGTGTATGGTAGTGAACTCAACATAGTAGCAGATCATGCAGACAGCCTTTGGGCTGACTGGTATAGGATTCCTGAATGCTCAGGGTAACACCAACCCCCCCCCCCCCCCCCCACAAACACAAAGTGGGGTATTGGAGTACGACCGAACTAACAAGCGACCTGGTTGTGTAAGAGAGCCAGCAGACAAAAGTCTGGTTGACTCATCAGTCCCGAGTACCTGCAGGGACCCTCATCCAGAGTCCTTATACCAGCAGAGAGGTACGGGAAACCTGACCAAGCCCACAGCAGCCCAGAGACTGTGGAGACAGAGCGATGGAGACCATGCAGACAGTCTGGCTGAACAAGTACACTCCCAGGTGCTGGATAAAAGGAGACAGCCAGATAGGCGATCACTGTGCCCCACTGCTGCATGTGGAAAGGAGGGGAGGCCTAGGAGCCATAAGCTAGTATCCCCGCCACCTTGGGAGATAGGAGGAGGCTGAGGAGCCACAGAAAGCATCCCTGTACCCAATCTTGGGTCCATAGGACACATCTTCATACACCATGCAAAGCAGTGGGGTACCAGAACTCCAGCCGCAGATATGTGATTAGTTGCAGGCGGTGGAGGAAACCACGCAGACCACTGTGGCTTACTGGTATGGGTCCATAATAGAGAACAGGTCACTCCGTCATACACCTTGCATCAGCAGTGGGGTACCAGAGTGCCAGCCGCAGATGCTGCAGCTGAGCTATGAGCCACAGACGAGACTGTCCAGCATATCGACATCAGAACTAATCCATACCCACACAGGGACACTTCCACGGAGACCTCGCACTAGATGGGAAGACCCAGAGCCCTAGCCGCGGCAGCCTGTAGAGGAGGGACCCGCCAGAAAACCCTCAAGATGGGTGACTGGCAGACCCGATAGTGTCCTTAGCATCCGCCAGGAATACAAAAAATATATATAAAGAGGGGGGAGGGGTGTTGGACATACTCCCCCACCGCTCCATCTTCTTATACTCGCCATGAAGTCTTCAACCAGCTTATGGCCACACTGCATCATATCAGGCTAAGATAGCGGGGAGAGCAGGGGCAAGTGGGGGACCCGGACCCCAGGTACAACCTCCAGTCGCTGGCGATAAGGGGTTGACGGCCCATACTCATGTCCCGTGCCCCTTTGTTGCATATGGGGGAACAGGTAGCACCATGCTCCTGAACCCCCACCTGAAAAAGGGAGACAAAAGTGGAGATAAAAACCTAAACAGCCCTTACTATAAAAAGACCTGTGTCTTGCCTCCTACTGACACTAGCTAAAACTGATTACCTCACTTCCAGTGGGCGGGTATATCCTGCAAAGGGAGGAGCCGACTTTCCTAGTGTCAGCGCCTCCTAGTGGCAAGAGCATATACCTATCAGAATGGGTGTCCCCCAATGAAGGGTGACTGAGAAATTCAAATTCCAGTGTCTGCAAAAAAACCAGACATGTCTAGTCTTTCTGCAGACTCTGCACAGAATTGCAGAAGTGGCACATTTCCAAGCGGTCCTAACGCTGGCATGTTATGCCGGTGTAATGAACTATGCTGTGACACCGGCACTCCGTTGTCAGGGGAATGTCCGCATGAAGCTTTTCCGTATGAACATAGCCTCACTGCTCTCCAATACCCAACTTCCAGAATTGTCCCGTCTTGGCAGCATAAAACTTTCTCCTGCTTGAAGGGGTATCACAGATGCCAATAAAACCACATCCACATGTTGACCAATTCCTGCAACATCAACTTTGCCTGGCCATTGGCAGACACATGCAGGCATGGTTATGATCACATTACCTGCCTCAGCTCTCCCCCTTCAAGCAGTTAGGAGGTTACACTGCCAAGATGGGACCAAGCTGAAAGAAAAGAATCGGGGAGCAAATCCAAAATGAATACATTTTCTCCTCCCTAGGTAGCTCCCCTTTAAGAGGTCTTCAGAGAGTCATAATCAACACAGTGATACATCTGCGTGGTGCATGAACACTTCATCCTCAGACATGATCCGGTTACTATATTGAAATGCTAAGTCACTAGTGATGTTGTGGAACTGTATCCCTGCAGGTCACTTAATGGGCTTCTTTGTAAAGTGTCTCTTGCACATACAGTTCACACGTTCTATTAAGGGGGTACTCCACCCCTAGACATTTTATCCCCTATCCAAAGGATAGGGGATAAGATGTCAGATCGTGGGGGTCCCACTGCTGAGGACCCCCAGGATCTCGGCTGCAGCACCCCACTTTCATTACTGCAGAGAGCAAACTTGCGACGTCATGGCTCCGCCCCCTTGTGCCATCTTGGCCCGTCCCCTTAATTCAAGTCTATGGGAAGGGGCGTGATGGCAGCCATGTCCCCTCCCATAGACTTGTATTGAGGGGGCGGGCCAAGATGGCACGAGGGGGAGGAGCCATAAAAATCACGATTCTCCAGCCACTATCGCCCGTCATTACGTACAGAGCTACTTGACACATCTGGACGAGTTTCTATAAAGTGACAAAGCATTAAAACTACATCTCCACAAGTGTCAAGACATGAGAAAAGTGACAGCAATGCTTACCTGTCAGTCGTTTCAAGCAGTTTCTGTACAATCACCTCAAATGAGCTAGACAAACAATATGAGGCTGGCTCCACCTGGTCATCTGTCACATCTGCAGCTTCATAGGCAGCCTCAGCCAAACTGGAGAAAGCCTAGAAGCAAACAAAGTACTATAAGGCAAAGTACTGAAAGGCAGAATCATGGTACAAAAAACTCACACTGAAATGGATTCCTCATACAGGAGGACTATTACTTACCCAGCAGACATTTGTAGCCACTCTTGGCTCAGCCCCTAGGCCCTCTATGAGGCACTGCAATAGTGGAACGAGGTAGACATCATTGATGGCCGCCTCTGGGAGAAGCTCACATATCCTTCCTACAGTCCAAGCGGTTGTGTCCCTGACAACCACACTGGGATCCTTCATCAGCTCAATTAGAGTGGGCATTGCCTAGGGTCAACCAAAGAAAAGTGAGAAGTGTAAAGCGGGAAGACCACCTAAATGTGGGATAATTTAATCATCAAGATGTTGTTTGATAATAAGATGCAATAAAAGTAGTCACTGTACATCTATTTTCTAACTTTCTTATACATAACTCACGCATGATTTGGCTAAACATTTGCTTATCAAAAAGAGGCATTGCTGCCAAAAGGACCTAAACATGCAGTTTTTTTAAAGTTCTATTGCGGATATAAATTATAAAAAAAAACTTTATACCTGCATCAGCTCAGTGGCATAAAATGTAGGGCTGAAGTATTAAGACTGTTCAGACTTAGTCATCAGCTGCGGAAATGTCTTCAGAAAGTCATAATCAACACAGTCTGTTCTGTGTGGTGCATGAACTTGTCATCTTCAGACAAAGAAATGTCACGTAAAGTCAATGAAACTACCAACCTGGATGACTAGCGGCTTCAGCTGGCAGGCTTCTGGACCCTCCAGTATGCTTCCAAATGCCATGACTGCTGCATCCCTGTAGCGCCAATCTGGGTTCTTAATGTGTTCTTTGATGAATGGCAGCACATGGGGGACTATGTCATCTTCACAGCAGGTAGCAAGGAGCATTAGGCATACCCCAGCAGCCTTACAGGGGTTCCAGTCGTCGTCATCATCATTCTCATCCTAGTAGCATAGATAAGGAGGTTTGATTTGACTAACTCTGCTAGGACACCAAGTACGGTAGGAAAGGTGCAGCACCGTGCAAAGGCTACAGGCTGTTTCACATACTGTGACACTTACAGCCCTAAGAGTCACAGTACGTCCAACAGCCTGTAGCCTCTGTTACGCCCCTGCACCTCCCCTCGCTGGCATTCTGGCAGAGATAGCCTATTGTCGTAACCAGTACGGCTCTACAATAAAAGTTTAATGTACTACGAAAGTAAAGATTAGGCATGTGACAAAGGTTTACCTGTTTTGTCAGTGTCTGTGTTAGTATAGGAACAAGGTACTGCAGGGCTCCCTTAGCATAAAACTTGCTGGTGTGTTCTGGTGGTCTCCCCTGTTCAGCAGCCTGGAAAGAACAATTAACATTTTTATTTTAATGGCTACCATAAAGCTACGATGCTGAAGAGACCTTAATAGTGAAACTAAAACCAATAGTTTAGTAATCAAAATTAAAAACATTTTGTTAACAGTGAAGTTTAAAAAAAAAAAAAAAAAAAAGGGAACCTGTCATCACTTTCATGCTGCTGGAAATAAAACTCATGGTGGTGCCCGATGGCCTCTCCCAGAATGAAGTCACCCCCCTCCCCCCCAGCCTTGATTGATCTCCCTTTACCCAAACAAGGAGTCCTCTATCAAAGTCTGCAGGACAGGCAGAAGCCATGGGCGACCATCACAATGACATGTGGTTTAGGGTTCAAGAAAGTGAGGTCAGGTTCACTTTAAGAGATGAATTATGGCAGAAACATGTGCACAATGTTAAAACAAAAAAGATAAAAGCATATAAACTGCCTATCTTGGTCAGAGCTCTAGTTCACAGTCTTCAGAAAGTCATAATCAACACAATCTTTTATGCGTGGTGCATGAACTTGTCATCCTCAGACGTAGAAAGGAGCATGACCAAAGAAAAAATTATCCAAATTGCAGGTGGATGATAGGGGGTGCTACTAGTGGATGATGAGGGGCATTTTATGTGAGGGCCGCATGCGGCCCAGCCTCACCCAGCTGCTACCTCCAGTGGCCCCCAGATAATTTGAGTCTGAGACCCCTGGGTTTATATCTAAATAAATCCCTGCTATAATAAAAATTGAAACCCCATTCTTTTATCCTCAAGGAGGATGTAGATTATAAATATTTCCCATATGTAGATGGCGTAAATAAAAACACCCATCCACCCTTAGTTTGAAAAAACGCCATCCGTAAAGTTATAGGGGTCAGAAAAGCATTTTCTTTACCTATACAAATTACTGTGTTGTGATCATATTGACCTGACTAATACAGAAAGTGTCAATCTTACAGCAGTGAAAGGTGTAGAAACAAATTGTACGGTTACATGAAAAATGTTTTTACAAAAGGACAATTGGCACCCCCAAAACACAAGCCCTCCTATGGCTCTGCGTGTGGAAAAATAAAGAGTGTTACGTCTTAGGACAGAAGGCAAAAAATGTAAAATGCTAAAAAAAAAAAATTATGGGTTTAATATTTTCTTGGTGGTCCCAGATTGTTACCTCAGATGCTTCAATTGCTAGGTCCATCTCCTCATCACAGACGTTGGACCAGAATTCTATTCCCTGAAGAGCCACCTCATCTATTTCATTCTTCATCGCCTCCACGGTGATCTGCAAAATAATAGGTCACAAAATGCTTCATAGGAGAACAAAAATAGTTACTTTCAGTCACATTTAGGGAAGCTGGAGAAGTGGATTAAAAAAAAAAAAATAAATGCAAAATTTTAAAAGGTGTAATTTTCACATTAAAATTATCACCTACCCAAACGATAGGTAATAACTAGCTTAACAGAGGGGGTCTTATTGCATATCCCCCCCCCCCCCCCCAACTGATCATGAAAACAGATGTCTCGACCCCTGGATAAGTGGTAGTGCTCCTGCCAAATGCAACTTCATTTACTTTCTATTTTCCTGATCACGGCATCTATGGTGTTGACATGTAGAAGGGTCCTCCTGTTCACCAACTGTGGCGCTGCAATACGCAGGATATTGCAGGATGCCGCTGGTTGCTATGGCAGCAGGAGGTCAGATCATGGATCGCACAGGCTGGATTGTATAAATCACCAATTTTGGTACAAATAGCGGGGTAAACAAAAAACAAAAAAAATAAATCCAAAAAAGGTAGCATGTATTGCAAAAATTATACCAATAAAAAGTACAGCTCATCCCACAAAAAAAAAAAAAAAATTAATAAAAAAAAAAAAAAAAAAAAAAAAAAGCTCTTCAGGCGGGTGCATTTTGTGGGTTAAGCGTTAAATTTTTCTGGTATTTTGTGTGGGGGTCTGTACGTGCCGCCAGCCACTGAACTGGGCTGAGTGGTCGGACCCCCACTGACTTCTGTGCCCCCTGCTGCCACAAAACGCTAATCAGTGCAAAAAAAATAAAATAAATAAAAAAAAAAACTCATTACGTAAATGCTTTTCTCTATCGGCTCCATTGGGGGACACGGACCATGGGGTGTATGCTGCCGTCTCTAGGAGGTGTGACACTATGGCAACAAGAAAGTCGGCTCCTCCCAGCAGGATATACCCGCCTCCAGGCCCTGAGCTAATCAGTTTAAGCCATTATCGGCCGTATGTACTTTGACTGCGGGCCCTGTACAGACTTAGCTCCGGCCACCCGTGGCCGGCGGGCATTCCCCAGAGGGAGTTATCAGTACTGTGTGCGCGCAGAGGGGTTTCAGGGCTAATCAGGATGCCTTTGCTGGGCGAGACTTGTATCCATGCCCAGACAGATTCCTCCCTCTAAACAGCTTGGGAGGTTACTTTTTACACATTTAGGGGATGTATCGCTGGAATGTATGGTTCTGCTGAACCCGTTGGTTCTACCTACACACTGCTTCCCCAGACTCCCCTGTGACAGGCTCCAGTTTTGTGGGGATTGCCTTTGGAGGGATCCTCCCTACTCCGGCCCTCCAGAGGGTCCCGCTCTCACCTATACTGACGCTCTTGCAGCATCATAAGGATGTTTAATCTGACTCATCTCCTCTCTCCCATTCCCCCCCCCCTCGGACATGGTGCACTCATTGGAGTCAACCATAAGACACCTTCCATCTAGAGGACCCAGGAACTTCAGAAGTGGCTACAGAAGTTACCTTTCATTGTGCCCGACCTTTTCCAGGGCTGCCTCACCTCGTTCCCATTCACCTGGAGAACTTGTGGATGAGGTTTTGGCTTCGGCCTCCGACTCAGAGGACCGCATGGATATGCCTGATGTGGTGTACTCATTGGTTTCAGCCATAAGAGACACCTTCCAGTTAAAGGACCCAGGAACTTCCATCAGAAGTCCTCCTCCTTCCGGTCCTGCAGACCTTTGGTTCCAACAAAGGGTCCAGCCTGGCGCCTTCACGGGTATAGGATTCCCCCCTTCCGGACCCATCCCACCCATAGGCCTTCCTCAGCCTGACGGGTCGCCCCACCCACCGACCTTTTCTTGAGTGGTTGGTCGTCTTACTCTTCCGGGATGCCTGGACCACGCACATTCAGGATCCCTTGGTCAGGGATGTGGTAGTCAACGGATACAGGATCGAATTTGCTTCCCTTCCTTGGGATTGCCTTTTTCTTTCCTGGACCCTCTGTTTCAGTCTAGTGAAGGTACTTCGGGTCGCGCTCCAGGTTTTTTTTTTTTTTATTTGGAGAGTAATTGTTCCGGTTCCTTCAGAGGGAGGTTTGAGGTTTATTCCAACCTCTTTGTGGTCCCCAAGAAAAGGAGTTTCTGTTCGCCCAATATTGGTTCTCGAGTATCTCAGCCAGCATCTTCTGCTTTCTCATTCCGAACGGAGTCTCTCCAATCTGTGCTGGCGCCCATGGTTCAAGTGGATTTTTCGCTTCTCGGTGGACATCAAAGATGCCTGCCTCCACGTCTCATTATTTCCCGGTCATCAGCGGTACCTCCGCTTTGCAGTTCCAGACAGTCATTTCCTTTGTGGCCCTCCATTTCGGTCTGGCCACTTCTCCGCAGACCCTTTCCAAGTCCTGGCGCCTGTGATAGCCCTTTAATACGGACATCAATTGTTTCCGTGATCTCAGACTTGGATGGCCCCCAGATCAGAGCTCCAGCCAGGGCCCAGATCCTGGAGAATCTTGGTCTCAACCTCCAGTCCTTGTCTCACTTCGGTTGGATAGTCTATCGGGACAAGGCCAACCATCTCCTGGGGCTCCAGTTCGACGCAGCCTCTGCCTGCTTTTGACTCCGCCGAATAATCGCCCGGTGACTTTAGCACCCTACTCCAGTTTTTTTTATTCACTTTTATATGGATGTCCTGGGTCGGTTGGTGGAGGCCGTGCCATTTACCCACTTTCATCACCGACTTTTTTCCCACCTGCTGATTCTCTTCCGGTGGGACAGGTCTCCATTGACTCTTGACAGTCTTGTCAGTCCCTTCTATGGTGGCTTTGTTTCCCCCCAATTTTTCAGGGGTGTTCCTTTCTGCCCCTCCCTGCCAGTCTGTCGGGCTGGGGAGGCGTTTTCCAGGGACCGGCCGGTCTGGGACCTTGGTCCCCTGAGAAGCCCCCCCCCCCCCCCCCCCTTCAACATGTTGGGGTCTAGGGCAATTTTCTTTGCTTGATTCTCGGGCATTTCCTTTCTGGGCAGAACTCCGGTTTCCGGCCATCTCAGCTATCTTATTTCCGGCCGTCCCTGGGATGTGGTCTTCTCGGTTGGTCCTCAGTTATCCAAGACGAGTTGTCCCCCACATCCGGGGGTGTTTGCAGTGATCTTCAACCCCTGGGTCGCTCCTGGCGTGGACCTCTGCTTGTTCCGCCACAACCGAAGCGTTCCTCTCTTGGTCGGGCTGTGCCCTACTTTGTTTAGTGGTCGGGCGTTGCCCTACCTTGTCTGTTTTTCCTCCCCTTCCTCTCTTTTCGGAGTTCTGAGGAAACTCATAGTAGGGCGTTCCCGCCATTCTCGTGGCCCAGCCGTGGTTCGGCATCATGGTCAGACTCCTGAACGACTTAACGCTGTGCTTTCCCCATTGTCCAGACCTCCTAGTTCAGGTCTCCTGTGCCACCCTATTTACCGTCTCGTCTTTTGCCGGTGTGGCGGTTGAGACAGCGGTTCTGGGGACCCACGGTTTCTCTTCCCAAGTGGTTCGCACCATGCTGAGGCTCACAAGCCTTCTTCTGCAAGACTTACCACCATACCTGGCGGTCTTGTTTCAGTTGGTGCTGTTTTCCTTCCCGACCCCTTTCCCTTTCCAGTCGGGGCTCGCCCAAGGGTTGGCTTTCAGCTTCCTTAAGGGTCAAGGTTCAGTCTTTTCCATTCGACGTCCTCTGACATTCAATTCTCATGTCCGAACCTGGTTCAGGGAGTGGCACAAACTACCCCTCCTTCTCAGTCCCCTTCTTTTCCCTTGAGACTTACATTTGGTCTTAGGTGCACTGACCCTCAGGGACATTTTTTTTCTTCGCCTCCTTCCCTGGAAGGTGGCATTCCTTATTGCCTTATTGCTCTTACCTCTGTTAGGAGGGTGTCAGAGCTGGTAGTTTTCTCCTTCCGTTCTTCCTTCCTGGTTGTGTACCAGGACAAGTTGTTTTCCGTCCTACTTACCTGAGATGGTTTTTGACTTTGTCATCTCAATGAGAACATCGCCCTACCGTCCTTTTGTCCGGTCTCTTATCTCTGGGAGCGTTTGTTCCACAACCTGGTTGTGGTGAGGGCTGTTCGGACTTCTCTCCTTTTGTGTTTCCGGAAGGTCGTTGTACAGGACAACTTGCTTCTACGACCACCTTTTTTTTCGGTGGATCCGGTCTGCTCTTTTTTTTGAGAGCTTACCGCTGCAAGTGGAAGATCCCTCCCTTCAGGGGTTTGGCTCATTCCACCCGTTTTTCGGGGCAACCTGGGCCCTCTGCTACGTGGCTTCGGCCTTGCAGTTCTGTAAGACGTCCGCGCGGTCTTACCACTCTTCTCAAGGTGCTTGCAGATTCTTACCTTCGCATCAGTTGATGCTACTCTGGGCTGTAGGATGTTGCAGACGGCGGTGGTCCCACCGTACACCTGTGTTTCCTTACCCACCCAAGGGACGGCTTTGGTACATCCCACGGTCTGTGTCCCCCAATGGAGCCGATAGAGAAAAGGAGATTTTATAACACTGTAAAATCTCTTTCTTGAAGGATCCATTAGGGGACACAGCTCCCGCCCTTTTGGGTTTCTCTTTGGTTCTGTCAGAGGGTGGGTTCAGTTATATATTTTCTTCTGGTTCTCGGATAGTTCGTGTTTTTTTCCCTTGACCTGTCGGTCCTCTCCTATTGCTCTGGTACTAAAACTGATTAGCTCAGGCACGGATCCACGGTCTGTGCCCCCCCAATGGATCCTTAGAGAAAGATTTTACGGTAAGTGTTAAATCTTTTTTTGGCTCTAGAAGTCAGTTTTTTTTTACTTTTTTAGTTTATATTTTTTCTGTTAGGGTGGGTTTAGTTAGGGAGGTAGTCACACCACACACTAATAACGGGTACTTGAACAGCTGCAAAAGAGGCAATCATGGCATGGGCTTCCGGCCAGGACAATGGCAGACACCATAAAGTGGTCACTGCTGCTGAAGGTGGAACATTGCACCTGGAGGGACAGTCATTGGACACCTCCCCCATTGTACATCGGCCTGCTCTCACTCCTAGTGGAGTACTGGAACTGTAGCTGTGGGAGATTACATGCTCACCATTTTACACTGGACACGGCAGCGATTCTGTCGCCCACGACATGGCACCCAGTTCAATTACCTCACACAGAGGAGATTGGAACTTCAGGCACAGCAGACTTTGCACTGGTGAGCGGTGGAGATTGAAACCGACAGGGTGCTGTCAGGTTTTCTGGAATTCCCCAAGGAATGATAGGGGTAGCATGGCGAGCCAAGCCGATGACTATCCCAAATTCTAGACCACTGTCAAGATACCATAACCAAGTAAAATGACCAATAAGGTCACTCTGGAAAACCTCCCATGGCCCGAAACTATAGCTCAGAAAACAGGGGCTAGGAAGCACATGGTTGCAGGCTGCAGTTATGTAGGCAAAATGGTACAGTGCAAGGTTAAGTGCTGCAAACACGCAGGCCAAGGACATAATATTTTGACAGATCGTAAAGAGTAGTGGGAGATGCACTGTACCCAAAGATACTGCCAAATCGGGTCAATGCATAGTGATGGAAGCAAGCTTTGAACCTGCCCCAGTTCTCAAAAATCCATTTAATATATGGTCCCCAGATAGGGGTCGTATCAGATCATAAACTGATAAGAACAGATACTACACCTGATCTTAGCCAAAGGGCCGGAAAGGGATTTTTTTTGGGGGGGGGCTAGATGTGAGGCACCATGCAACCCCAGGCCACGGAACTGAACAGGGGGTCTGAGGGAGATACTCCAAACGACAGAAGCGATAGGAGCAGGGGAAGGGCCATAGGGGGATGGGAAATGCAACTGTAATAACCATGTGTGGCCACTAGAGGGGGCCTAACACAGGGGAGCAAACATTTAGCCACTGGAGGGCGCAGCGTGCCCATGGGAAGTGTTTTTTTTTTTATAATATATTTCTCCTCAGGAGAAAGGGCGCGCTGGTGAAAACACATCCCCATGTGCTGCCGAAGACAGCCTACAGTAAGGAGAGGCCGGGGGGGTTAAATTTATGGAACCCCGGCAGCCGTCCCAGTGACCGGGCCGGGGACCGCACGGAGTCTCAGCTGCATGATCGGGGCGCTGGCATGCCGAAGAAAAGGGTGTGAAGCTATAGTTAGGCCCATACTGCGGGCTCAATTAGAGGGCTGTCTGTAGCACTGGCTGAAAAAAGAAAAAACAAAACAACTGCCCTTGTGGGTGCAAGCGGGGCACGCAGTGCATCGCAAGAGCCGGGGGCTTTTTCTCCTACCACTTATAAAAATAAAAAATGGGACTACAAGAACATGTTTATGCAAAAAAAGGCTGATTTTGATTTTTCTCCTCCACTTTGCTGCTTTACTTGTTAAACACCTAAAGGGTTAAACGTTCTGAATGTAATTTTGACTACTTTGAGGGGTGCAGTTTCCATAATGAGGTCACTTATGGGGTATTTCTTACAGAAAGTCCCCTCAAATCCACTTCAAACTTAACTGGTCCCTGAAAAATTCAGATTTTGAAATTCTTAATTTTGAAAAAATTGCTGCTATACGGTGTCCATATTAGGACATCAGGCGTCACACAAACCTCAGTCACACCTCAGACAAACCTACCTCAGCTCTCAGCCAAACCTCCGTCATACCTCAGACGTCAGCCGGACAGCAGTTAGAATTTTCCAGCCTCCCTACGTTAACTGCATAGCGGCGGAAAGCAGAGCATGCGCTCTGAGCAGTACGGACAACTGCGCAGTGTTTAGGGCTACGCTCCTAACGCTGCCTACTTTAGCCCTACGCTGTCAGCGGAGGGCTGCGCATGCGCTCAGTTTTCTATGAATCGAGGGAAACTTTACATCAGCTGACGTCTGAGGTATGACGGAGGTTTGGCTGAGAGCTGAGGGAGGTTTGTCTGAGGTATGACGGAGGTTTGTCAGAGCGAAGGGAGATTCGTCTGAGGCGTGACGGAGGTTTGTCTGAGAGCTGAGGGCGGTTTAGTCAGGTGTGACAGAGGTTTGTATGACGCCTGATTATGTCCTAATATGGACACTGTACTGCTATACTTTGAAGCCCTCTGATTTCTTCAAAAAAAGTAAAAACATGTCAACTTTATGATGCCAACATAAAAGTAGACACATTGTATATGTGAATCAATATGTAATTTGGAATATCCATTTTCCTTACAACCACAGAGTATCAACATTCGAAAAATGCAACATTTTCTAATTTTTCATGAAATTTGGGGGATTTTTCACCAAGAAAGGATGCAAGTAAGGTTGAAAATTTACCACTATGTTAAAGTAGAATGTGTCATGAAAAAAACTCTCTGAATCAGAATACAAAGGTGAAAGCATCCAAGAGTTATTAATGCAGAAAGTGACTGGTCAGATTTGCAAAAAAGGGCTGTGTCCTTAAGGGGTTAAACTATTGATCTTATAAAAAAAAAATAAAGTAAATAGAGCAACAGGGGCATCCAGATAGTCTGTAGAAGTTTAACCTTACCAATAACTGATAGGGACAGCTTAAAGGGGTACTCCGCCCCAAGACATCTTATCCACTATCCAAATGATTGTGGATAAGATGTCTGATCGATGGGGGTACTGCTGCTACAAACCCCTGCGCGCTCTCCTGCAGCACCCCGTCATCTGCTGCATGGAGTGAACTTCGCTCCGTGCCTGATGACGAACGATACAGGGGCCGGAGTATCGTGACATCACGGCCCCGCCCCTCATGATATCACAGTCCGCCCCCGCAATACAAGTTTATGGGAGTGGTGGCTGTCACCCCTTTAACCCATGCCCCTAACTTCCCCTGAAACTGACAAAGGCCGAATCTGAGCCCACTACTGTCTGACACCCTGGTCGAAACTAAAAACACCCAGATACCTAAATTCCTGAACCACCTCCAACCCCATCTCAGCCAACAAGGGTCCATCTACAGACACCGGAAGCAGGGCCGACTTGGACCAATTAACGGTCCAACCAGAGAACGGACCAAACTCTAATTACGGACATAGCCACAGGCAATGAGGTAGACGTGGAGCCCAGGAACAATAGAGCATCTTCAGCATAGAGAGCAATCTTCTCCGACTCCCCCCTCCTAAACCCACAGACACCAGGGTGGGCACACAGCGCCATCGCCAACAGCTCTATTGGGAGCACAAATATCGGGGGAGGGTATCCCTGTCTGGTCCCTCTGCAGGTATAGCCTTTTTATCCTGGGATGTCCCATAGGAACGTGAATAGAATGGAAGCATTGCCACTACATTTACCCAAGGAGACAGATCTGTTCTTCATCGATACGTGTCCCAGCAGTTGGACCCCCACTGATCAGCTAGTTATCCCCAATACTATGGATAGGCAATACCTTTTAATCTAGGTGTAAACCCTCATGTGGTTAAATTTGAGGTTGTGCACTTGGGCTGAGGAAACTAAATTTGTACCAAGTAGTAAAACACTGGCTAAAAATGTCTGGTAAAAGATAATCGGATATTGGTGGACAAGAAACTAACAACTAGCATCAAGTCCTTGTAAGTAAGACCATGAGCTGTGCAGCATAAATTCTTTACGAGATATTTAGACACTCACTGTTAGATACCTGGCAGTAGAATTTTCTTTATTCCATTTTCATCAAATTCAGAGCTGTAACATTCAAAGCTAGTAGATAAAATTCGGCATACAACCGTCTCAGCAGAGATGGTATTCGCTAGCCGGGAGCCATCAGGGTCTGACGCGACGTTTTAAACCCTGATGGCTCCCGACTAGCGAATACCATCTCTGCTGGGACGGTTGTATGCCGAATTTTACATCTACTAGCTTTGAATGTTACAGCTCTGAATTTGATGAAAATGGAATAAAGAAAATACTATTGCCAGGTATCTAACAGTGAGTGTCTAAATATCTCGTAAAGAATTTATGCTGCAAAGTTTATGGTCTTACTTACAAGTACTTGCACTGGGGGATTGGTGAATATTAGAAGTCTACACAGGACTCTTTCAACTAGCATTAAGTATTGTGTATAGTTTCGGGCACACATATACGCAAAAAAAAAAAAAAAAAAAATTTTTATATATATATATATACACACACACACACACACACACGGAAACTGCTGCAGTGTGTGCAAAGGAAGACGACCAAGATAACAGGGAATTTGTATCCACATCATAGGGATGGCGCCATCCTCTGGTTTAGCACTAACTTAACAGGATTACTTGTACTTAATGACCCGTATCCTTTTTCAAACTTTTCAATTAGGTCACAAAACTCACAGCAAAAAGTGCAGGTCCCATGTAGGTCTCCATATACTGGTAGTAGAGGGACATGATCTTCACCAGGTTCTGCAGAGCAGCTACTCGCACCTACAAAAAAATAAAAAAATAAAGACATTATCAAAAAAATAAATAAAAAAATTTAAAAAATGCAGAGATGTTACACAAAACAATGTAGCCAGTACGGCAACAACTCACCCTTGTATCCGGACACTGTGTTGCTTCGCAGACCACTTGCATAATATAATGTCTTTCAGACTTGAGGGTAGAAAAAGTAGGGATATTAAATTAACATTCGCAAAACATCAATCGGAGGAAGGCATCAAGTAAACAGTGGACTCCTAATATACAGTATTTGTAGTACGTTCATGTTTGTTGTATATTCTAACAATGAGACTGAGGGGGTTACCACGTAATGTAAATTGTCTTATCTTTATTTTATACTTAAAGGGGCAGCAATACATATACTATATATAACTCAGAACACCTTGCCTTCTGGAAAAAGTGCTCTGTGGTTTCTGTGCCCCCCAATGACTGAAGTCACATCCTAAGTCAGCAGAGTTATCCATCAGACAAGCTCTGTTCTAACAATAGCTGGTTCAAGCACAGGGACAGACGGCTGCTAGTTCAGCAATTCCAGGCATTTTCTATGGTCACATGATGGTACTAGGTCCAGCTGGGTATAGGCCAGCTGACAACGGTTGGGGGTACGCACCAACATCACAGGTAGAATTACCATATAAAACCAACGACTAACCTCTTTATCAAAGTTAGATTTAGTGAACTCCAGAGAGTTGAGCAGAGCATTTGTGGCTGCGAGTCTAACATTGTTGCTTGGCTCCTCTTTCCTCATACCCTGGATGATCGCAGTCAGGATTTCATTTGATTTATGTTGAAGTTGTTCGGGGTCCTAACGGAGAAAAAAATAAATAAAAAAAAATAAAAAATTAAAAAAACACCATCAAGATTCACCATGTTACAGTACACTTTTTTTATTTTTTTGCATATTTTGACATTACAGGGCCAAGCCATTGTTCTGTGCACATTTGTCAAGGAACAGTTAGAAATGCAGGATGCCGATTAACCACATTGAATTGAGCTAATGTGTGTACAGTGACCCCCCTGACCCCGACATATGATGAAAGCGATCACTTACCTGTCCTCTGTGCTCCAGCGCGTCCTCTTCGGGATCCCCTGCATCGTCGGCGCTCTCCATAGACGTCATCACATCGCTGCGCACGCCGTCCCGTCATCCAATAGGAGCGGCGTGCGTAGCGACGTGATGGCGGCGACGGAGAGCGAGGATGCCGGGGAAGCAGAGGCCTTGCCGGAGCGGCGGGCACAGCGACATCCAGGGCAGCGGTGACGAGCGGCGGGGACACTTGAGTACAACTTCCTCTAACAGTGGTCTACAACCTGCGGACCTCCAGATGTAGCAAAACTACAACACCCAGCATGCCCGGACAGCCGTCGGCTGTCCGGGCATGCAGGGTGTTGTAGTTTTGCAACATCTGGAGGTGCGCAGGTTGTAGACCACTGTCCTATACTTTACATTGCACGGATCCCTCAACAAGCGATGGTTTCAACAAACGATGGTCCGTTTGGAACAGATCACCATTGTATGTTGAGGGACCACTGTATAGTGTAAACATAGGGAGTGCACATTGTTTCCTACACGGCTGGTTAGAGGGGTGCTTACTGAGTATTCCCATTGTTACATGGAAATCAACAAGTTGCTGTAGACAAATCTGTTAGATAACAGTGAGACTGGCAATAAGCAGTGGAGACCCCTAATGAATACTGAAAGCCAACAATTTTCTTAACAGGCTGCCTAAATTTATATAGTTTGTCACTGCAAGCTTTTGAAAACCAAAAAGACCTGTGAAATCCATTTCTAACTTCCCTCATAGGAAACAGTTAACTTTGGGTATAGGATGATGCCACCAGGAGTTCACAATAGGCAACAGTTTTGTTTGTCGCCTCCTAGTGGCACAGGATATACCCCACTGCGCTGATCTGCTTATAAATAAGCATTAGCAACAGGAGACTTCAACACCAGGAGAAAAAACCCTGGATGGATAAGCACCAAGGAACAGCAAAAGGACCCAGAGATCCACAACGAATGATATAAGAAATTGGTTTTACAGCTAAGCAGCAAAAACGCAACATCATTCGTTGCGGATCTCTGGGTCCTTTTGCTGTTCCTTGGTGCTCATCCATCCAGGGTTTTTCTCCTGGTGTTGAAGTCTGCTGTTTCCACTGCTTATGTATAAACTGATCCGTGCAGTGTTTGCAGGAGGGGTATATCCTGTGCCACTATGCTTTTGTTATTAGGGAACAAAGACAACAGGTTGTCCTGAAGCCATCATCAAGGCAGAGAATACATAGGATAACCGGTCGTCACCACTGCTTGCAGAAGCCCCCTACCTGATGAGAGCAGATCCCTCATGAGCCTCCATGCCGAGGGGTTGGGGGCTTCTGCTCAGGAAGGGTCTAGAACCTCCATAAGAGACATAACCCAGGAATAACAGGTGAAGCTTGAGAGATAGATATATATATATATATATATATATATATATATATATATATATATATATATATATATATATATATATATATATATATATATATATATATATATATATATATATATATATATATATATATATATATATATATATATATATATATATATATATATATATATATATATATATATATACATACATACATACATACACATATACACATATATATCCGCTGCTATGAACAGACACTGCGGGCTACCTGGCTGCAGCAGGAAACTCACTCTAGTGACTGGTATTGGCGCATTTGCAGTATATTTCACAAGAGAGCACGCTACGCAAGACCCTACCCTTAAAGGGGTTCTCTGGCCCTAAGACAGAACGCTGCATTCAGCTCAAACTGTTGGGTGCTGCATGAGAGATTTAGGGGGTCCCCAGCAGTGGATAGGGGATAAGATGTCTTAGGGCCAGAGTACCCCTTTAATGTACATCTCTTAAGGGGGTGGGGAGTCTACAGCAGCTTGCCTGCTAATAGATTGTTTAGGGTACCTGCAGGGGCCCTGATCATCCAGTATTCCTGTGCAGAGAACACAGAACATACACTGGGGGAAATCTAGTCCTCTAGTGCATTCTATGAGCTCAGCTAAGATCTGTCGGAAAATAAGCTTGCAGCAGAGTTGTGAAAATCATTCTGAACCATAAAAGGCAAGGCAGTAGATTACATGAGCGCAACAAAACATTCTGAGTTCCCATTAGGTTTTCCCGCATACGGCAGGGGAGAGCTAAAAACTCGCGCTCCCGTATGCCTTTCTATGCGCTCCCGAATGTAATTCATTTCAATGAGCCGACCACAGAGAAACGTTCAGTCGGCTCATTTTTACCCCGTATGCGCTTTCTCCCCGCAACTAGAAGCGTGGTCCACCACGGTTTTAGGTCCGGTTGTAAAAGCGCATACGGGGCAAAAATGAGCCGACCAAACGTTTCACTGCAGTCGGCTCATAGAAATGAATTACATAAGGGAGCGCATAGAAAGGCATACGGGAGCGCAAGTTTTTAGCTCTCCCCCGCCGTATGCGCCCACGTTTGGGGAAAACATAATGGGAACCCAGCCTTAGACAATAAGATTTCAGTTGACATTCTTGGTAACTTACGATATCCTGGCAGATGTAGCCAATGGCTTCCAGCGTAGATTCCTTCATGTGTTCTGTACTGTTTGGGTCTGTAACATTGGCCACAAGCTGTGGGATCAGCTGAGGCCATTGGTTGACCGTTATTTCCGCACATGCTATTCCTGCCACGCACTGCGATGCTGAACTAGGCCTGTAACTCTCTGTACCCAATGTTCTCAGCACCTGAGAAGAAATAAAAGGAGAGTTTATTTTATATAGCTTGGCATTAGTCATTTATATGGGGGAAAACTAAATGATCAGAACTTACCAAAGCTTTTATTTCTCTACGGATGTTAGCGTCAATTGCTAGCCAGCGCTGTTGGTGCTGGGCCTTGACATCTGAATCTTTCGAGGTCAATGAGTTTTTAATCTGCAAACCAGAGGCAACTCTAGCCACCTGACTGTTTCCAGGATTTGCAAGGACTTTTGAGAGTTCCAACAAGAAGGTTGCCTGTAGGGGGAGAAAATAATAAATAAAAAAGGGTATTAGTCTAGTAAAAGATAAACGTTCTATACACAATAGAACACTTGTGGAGTTGGTGCAGAGAATTAAAAATTTATTATAATTTAAAAAAATATATATTTTTTTTGTGATTTGTATCAGATGTCACTACATAGTGGCATGGAATTCAGAATAAGAGGTCAGGGCTTAAAATGCACCAAAAAACATTTTTGGTGTTAACCAAGTAACCAATAGGAGGTGAAGATGTAAACCAAGTAATGTGAACCAGATATTGACGACCAATTCTGAGGCCACCAATCGCAGTGTCTTGGAAAAACCTTTAATCCTGTCATCACTGATCAGCAGGAACTAAATCCTAAAGCAGCGTTTCCCAACCAGGGTGCCTCCAGCTGTTTCAAAACTACAAGTCCCAGCATACCCGGACAGCCAAAGGCTGTCCGGGCATGCTGGGACTTGCAGTTTTGCAACAGCTGGAGGCACCCTGGTTGGGAAACGCTGTCCTAAAGGCTCATTCACATTATAGAATCCTCAAAGATATTGCCGTCGGAGATTCCATCTGTAGTGGGTGCCGGCAGAAGCAGATGGCGGACCGCTCAGAAATGCACCGTCTCCATTGACGGCAGTGTTAAGAATATAACCCCATAATTGCACTATGCGCCAAAGTGATTTCCCTGACTTTTGTAGGGAAGGATGACCAGTTAGGAGGCAACCGCCGAGCCGTGAGGTTCGTGACGAATCGAATCACTGTAACTTCGCTCATCTCTAATCAGAACTGAAGTCCTGCGCCCACAATTTCCCGCCAATCTTCAAATTCACATAATGCGTCCGTTTAGACCCATTTATATTTCATGGTAAAACCCCTGTAAGGCTGGGTTCACATCACGTTTTGCTAAATACGGTTCGGAGTAGGGGGGCGGGGCTTAATTGTGGCGCCCGCACTCAGCCGTATTCGGGAACCGTATTTAATGTATGTCTATGAGCCGACCGGAGTGAACCGCAGCCTCCGACCAGCTTCGTTTTAGGCCATATGCGGTTTCCCGACCGCAGGCAAAAACGTGGTCGACCTGGACGCTGGACTTGATCTCGCCAACATACTACAAAGTTCCGTGAAAAGTTTTAATTAGACTTTCTAACAATGGAAGTCAACAGATGACGTCACTTTATGGCTACATGGGAACATTAGGCTGGTTCGCGCCTGCGTCATAGTCATCAGGCGTCCCCGCAACAAGGTCAAAGGGCAGACAAGACAGTGCAAGATGCTGCGCAATTTTGTCCAGTATAAGGGTGCCTTCACATGGGCGGATCTGCAGCAAACTTTGAATGGGGCAGGCTCTACGCGGCACATTTTTCAATAGCAGAATTGCCGCTGCAGAAGATCTGCCGGAAACCCCATAGAAGTCAATAGGGTCTGCAGCAGATTTACGCCATTCTGTTGTCGAAAAACAACATAAAGATGTCCAGAGGTAAGAAATGTATGACCTATCGGCAGGATTGGGGATAAAATGTCTGATCGCGGAGGGTGCGACAACTGGGACCACCCGCTCTCTCCCGTACGGGACTCCGACTCTGCACTGCCCAGGTCAGCTGGTCAAAACACGTCCCCTCCATTCATCTCTATGAGAGAGGCAAACACAGCAGCTCTGCCCCCCAGGACTACTACTTTAACCCCTTAAGGACTCAGCATTTCAGTTTTTGCATTTTTTGTTTTTTCCTCCTTACCTTTTAAAAATCAGAACCCTTTCAATTTTCCACCTAAAAATCCATATGATGGCTTATTTTTTGTGCCACCAATTCTACTTTGTAATGAAGTCAGTCATTTTACCTAAAAATGTACGGCGAAACAAAATTGAAAAAAAATAAATGACATTTTGTAACTTTTGGGGGCTTCCGTTTCTACACAGTACATTTTTTTGGTAAAACTGACACCTTCGCTTTATTCTGTAGGTCCAAGCGATTAAAATGATTCCCTACTTATATAGGTTGGATTTTGTCGTACTTCTGGAAAAAAAATCATAATTACATGCAGGAAAATTTATACGTTTAAAATTGTCATCTTCTGACCCCTATAACTTTTTTTTTATTTTTCTGTGTATGGGGCGGTATGATGGCTCATTTTTTGTGCCGTGATCTGAAGTTTTTATCGGTACCATTTTTGCTTTGATCAGACTTTTTAGTCGCTTTTTATGGTATAAAATGGGAACAAAAATACGCTATTTTGGACTTTGGAATTTTTTTTTACGTGTACCCCATTGACCGTGCGGTTTAATTAAAGATATATTTCTATCGTTCGGACATTTACGCACGCGGCGATACCACATATGTTTATTTACATAATTTGTTTTTAAGGGAAAAGGGGGATGATTCAGACTTATTAGAGAAGGGGTTAAATCACATTAACACTTTATTTTCACATTTTTTTGCAATGTTATAGCTCCCATAGGGGCCTATAACATTGCACACACTGATTTCCTACACTGATCACTGCCATGCAACAGCATAACATTGATCAGTGTTATCGCCGCTCGACAGCACCTGCCTGGCTCTCAGGCACAGAGCAGTCATTCGGCGATCAGGCAGCAAGGAGGCAGGTAGGGTGGAGAAATAGCCGATAACTAGAGATGAGCGAACTTACAGTAAATTCGATTTGTCACGAACTTCTCGGCTCGGCAGTTGATGACTTATCCTGCATAAATTAGTTCAGCTTTCAGGTGCTCCGGTGAGCTGGAAAAGGTGGATACAGTCCTAGGAAAGAGTCTCCTAGGACTGTATCCACCTTTTCCAGCCCACGGGAGCACCTGAAAGCTGAACTAATTTATGCAGGATAAGTCATCAACTGCCGAGCCGAGAAGTTTGCGACCAATTGAATTTACTGTAAATTCGCTCATCTCTACCGATAATTTTATACTGATATTCCGTATAAGTTATCGGCCTCAAAGTGCACAGATTATTGGTATCAGCCCTAAAAAAAGAAAAAATCAATATCAGTCGATCCCTAATATACATCCTACGTCGTTACAGGGGTCCTCCAGTGGACAATTTTTTTTTCCTCTTAACAACTGGTGCCTAAAAGTTAAAGATTTGTAAATTACTTGTATTTAAAAATCTTAATCCTTCCAGTACTTAGCTGCTGTATGCTCCACAGGAAGTGCTTTTCTTTTTTAATTTGCTTTCTGTCTGACCACAGTGCTCTCTGCTGACACCTCTGTCCAGATCAGCATAGGTTTACTATGGGAATTTCCTGACATGGACAGAGGTGAAGAAATTCAAAAAAGAAGAACTTCCTGTGCAACATACAGCAGCTGATAAGTCCGGGAAGGTTAAGATTTTTAAATCGAAGTAATTTACAAATCTGTTTTACTTTTAGGCACCAGTTGATTTTAAAAAAAATAAATAAACTATTGTTTCCCTCTCAAGTACCCCTTTAAGGCTAGGTTCACACAACGGAATCTCCAGGCAGATCTTCCAAGTGCAGCCAGCACAGTCTGAATCAGTACATTGCCGTCCCCATAGGCAGCAATAGCTTTAGGAAGATTCTGCCGAAACGAGCAAGATCACTCATCCCGCGGCGGCACGTCTGCCGCAGAAATTTGCGCTGCACAGCAGAATCCCATTGCGAGTGATTGGATTCTCCTGCATCGGAATTTGCAAGTGAAATTTCAAAGCAGAATTCCACTCGGAAACACCAGTGTGATAACCCAGCCTGAAAAAGCGGCCTTCAAACTATGGACCACTAGATGTTGCAGAACTAGTTCCCAGCATGCCCAGATGGCCTAGCTTTGCAACAGCTGGAGGTCTACAGTTTGGAGACCACAGCTCTAAAGTAGGGATCGACCGATAGTTTTTTTTTTTTTTAGGGCCGATACCCTGTGGAGGTTAGGGCTGATAACTTATACCGATATTCTGGTGTAAGTTAATGGCTATTTATCTCCCCCCCCCCTCCAGATTATCGATTTAAAGCGTTAAACCGGGCGCTTTAAATCAATGAATTGCAGCGGTTTTGCGGTGCCAGAGACCGCCGCCACCACCTGCTTCTCTCCCCCTGCCTGTCCTGGGGTCCCGAGTCCCATCACCACCAACGCCCCCCCTCACCCACTACCGCACCGGCGAGAAACCGCCGCCGTGGCATTGCCTCCCCCATCCCCGGTTTTATAATTACCTGTTCCCGGGGTCCGCGCTATTTCTGGCTCCTGCGGCGTCCTGAGCCGTTACTGTGCACACTAACAGTGACGTTGCGTTGAGGATGTAACTTGTCATTGCGCTGCACAGCGTTAACACAGGACGCCGCAGGAGCCAGAAATAGCGCGGACCCCCAGAACAGGTAATTATAAAACCGGAGATGGGGGAGGCAATGAGGCAGCAGCGGAGGCAGTCTCTGGCCGGGGTGGTGGTGGGGAGTACGGTGCGGCGCATTATTGACAAGGTAATTGCCGTTAACGTCCAAAATCGTATATATCGGCCAAATTGATAGTCGGTCGATCCCTACTCTAAAGGGAAGCAGTCACTTACATGCTGCCTCAACCATGTGTCATTGAGGCGGTCCCCATGGCTTCTCCCCCCCCCCCCCCCCCCACTCCATCAGCTTGGTCAATGGATCTCCCCACCTTAGTATGGGGGGGGGGGGAGAGATCTATCAAGGCCACCAGGAAGCAGCTCCTAGGGACCATCCCTGATTTCCAGGACTTAGGCAGCATGAAAGGACAAGTTTATGGTATTCTCTGTGTCAGTAGTTTGTTGGCAGTGCCTCTCCGAGCACCAGGAGCCCCATAGAGATGCAGGCGCTTCCTATAACCATTAGACCATGCTATGAGACAGCTGCCCGACATGTGGCTACCCGGCTGTTGCAGAACTACAACTCCCAGCACGTTCAGACAGCCTTTTACCATGACCTACAATACTGAAGACTGTGCGGGCACGCTGGGAGTTGTAGTTCCACAGCGGCTGGAAGAACACTGCTGAGGTTCCTGCGTTCCCCAAAAATATAAATAGAACTATAGCCAAGTGACACATAGAACAAGGATAAGTCCTTTAAAGGCTTAGAGCGAGGTTCTCAAAGTTGTGGACCTCCAGATGTTGCAAAACTACAACTCCCAGCATGCCCGGACAGCCTACGGCTGTCCGGGCATGCTGGGAGTTGTAGTTTTGCAACATCTGGAGGTCCACAGTTTGGAGACCACTGGTCTAAAGTGATAAGTGATGTAACAATGTAGAACAGTGACAGGAGCCGTTCACACAGTGCGGCATCCATCACGCGGCACTCTGTTCCCCCCACATGGGCTCTGGCACATTAGAACTAGGCCGCTCCTCAACCCAACGTGCTGAGCCACCGCGCCGCTCCCTCAGCCTCGCCTTCCCATTGGACGGCCGCCACCCGGCTTCGTCTCTTCCAGCCATCCCATTGGCTGATAGCTTGTGGCGGGCAGGTTAGGCTGCGCTTGTATTGGCGGTTAGGAGGAGGCCCAAGCACGGCCCTATCCTAGCACACCGTAACCGGCAACCGCTCCCCGTCACCGAGGAGAGCCGCCCACCCGCCGGTACCCCCCGGGACACGGGCCTAGAGCTCAGTGGCTACACACGTCCGCTCACACACGTTCTCCAGGTTTATTTTTTTTACCTGGTTCTCGATTGCCGCCTGCTCCAGGAACTTCTGCGCCGCCTCCAACTCATTGCGGTCTATGGGAGACACAGAGCGAGACAGAATCAGCCCGGGCCCTAACTGCTGTCACACCCGGCCAGCCCGCCACCCCCTACTACACCCCAACCCGGCCTGCCCCGACCACTCACCGGGAGATACGGTCTTCTCGAGGATAGTGATGAGCTCCATGCGGGCGGTACCGGGTCACAGCTCGGGCGGTGCCGGGCGGTCTGCCGGAGGGAGGGAGCGTGGAGCGGAGGGATTCAGGCGCGCTGTGCAAGAGGGGAGGAGCCCGATCGCGCACTGATATCGGCTGGATCTCACTCTACGCACGGCACGCTGATTGGTGGAGGGCACGCTGCGGCGCTAGTCATGGCCGCGGAGGATTGTGGGATGGCAGGGGGCGGGGACTCGGCTGAGAAGGAGGGCGGGACTGAGCAGGGTCATGTGACAGCTGTCATTGCCTTCTGTTCGGGCAACTAAACTTTTACTTTTACTCCTGGTTATTAGAACTATTACTGGCGGAGAAGCAACAATGAACGCTGTTAACCTTATATCTCGGCCTAATAATTTTACCTTATGTCCAGTCCTAATATCTCTACCTCATATCCTGTCCTCATATCCCTACTAATATCTCTACCTCATATCCTGTCCTCATATCCCTACTAATATCTCTACCTCATATCCTGTCCTCATATCCCTACTAATATCTCTACCTCATATCCTGTCCTCATATCCCTACTAATATCTCTACCTCATATCCTGTCCTCATATCCCTACTAATATCTCTACCTCATATCCTGTCCTCATATCCCTACTAATATCTGTACCTCATATCCTGTCCTCATATCCCTAATATCTCTACCGCATATCCTATCCTCATATCCTGTCCTCATATCCCTACTAATATCTCTACCTCATATCCTGTCCTCATATCCCTAATATCTCTACCGCATATCCTATCCTCATATCCTGTCCTCATATCCCTACTAATATCTCTACCGCATATCCTGTCCTCATATCCCTACTAATATCTCTACCGCATATCCTGTCCTCATATCCTGTCCTCATATCCCTACTAATATCTCTACCGCATATCCTGTCCTCATATCCCTACTAATATCTCTACCTCATATCCTGTCCTCATATCCCTACTAATATCTCTACCTCATATCCTGTCCTCATATCCCTACTAATATCTCTACCGCATATCCTGTCCTCATATCCCTACTAATATCTCTACCGCATATCCTGTCCTCATATCCCTACTAATATCTCTTCTTCATATCCCTACTAATATCTCTACCGCATATCCTGTCCTCATATCCCTACTAATATCTCTTCTTCATATCCCTACTAATATCTCTACCTCATATCCTGTCCTCATATCCTTACTAATATCTCTACCTCATATCCTGTCCTCATATCCCTACTAATATCTCTACCTCATATCCTGTCCTCATATCCCTACTAATATCTCTACCGCATATCCTGTCCTCACATACCTACTAATATCTCTACCGCATATCCTGTCCTCATATCCCTACTAATATCTCTACCTCATATCCTGTCCTCATATCCCTACTAATATCTCTTCTTCATATCCCTACTAATATCTCTACCGCATATCCTGTCCTCATATCCCTACTAATATCTGTACCTCATATCCTGTCCTCATATCCCTACTAATATATCTACCGCATATCCTGTCCTCATATCCCTACTAATATCTCTACCTCATATCCTGTCCTCATATCCCTACTAATATCTCTACCGCATATCCTGTCCTCATATCCCTACTAATATCTCTACCGCATATCCTGTCCTCATATCCCTACTAATATCTCTACCTCATATCCTGTCCTCATATCCCTACTAATATCTCTACCGCATATCCTGTCCTCATATCCCTACTAATATCTTTACCGCATATCCTGTCCTCATATCCCTACTAATATCTCTACCTCATATCCTGTCCTCATATCCTTACTAATATCTCTACCGCATATCCTGTCCTCATATCCCTACTAATATCTCTACCTCATATCCTGTCCTCATAACCCTACTAATATCTCTTCTTCATATCCCTACTAATATCTCTACCGCATATCCTGTCCTCATATCCCTACTAATATCTCTACCGCATATCCTGTCCTCATATCCCTACTAATATCTCTACCTCATATCCTGTCCTCATATCCCTACTAATATCTCTACCGCATATCCTGTCCTCATATCCCTACTAATATCTCTAGCTCATATCCTGTCCTCATATCCCTACTAATATCTGTACCTCATATCCTGTCCTCATATCCCTACTAATATCTCTTCTTCATATCCCTACTAATATCTCTACCGCATATCCTGTCCTCATATCCCTACTAATATCTGTACCTCATATCCTGTCCTCATATCCCTACTAATATATCTACCGCATATCCTGTCCTCATATCCCTACTAATATCTCTACCTCATATCCTGTCCTCATATCCCTACTATTATCTCTACCTCATATCCTGTCCTCATATCCCTACTAATATCTCTACCGCATATCCTGTCCTCATATCCCTACTAATATCTATACCGCATATCCTGTCCTCATATCCCTACTAATATCTCTACCGCATATCCTGTCCTCATATCCCTACTAATATCTCTACCTCATATCCTGTCCTCATATCCCTACTAATATCTCTACCTCATATCCTGTCCTCATATCCCTACTAATATCTCTTCTTCATATCCCTACTAATATCTCTACCGCATATCCTGTCCTCATATCCCTAATAATATCTCTTCTTCATATCCCTACTAATATCTCTACCGCATATCCTGTCCTCATATCCCTACTAATATCTCTTCTTCATATCCCTACTAATATCTCTACCTCATATCCTGTCCTCATATCCCTACTAATATCTCTACCTCATATCCTGTCCTCATATCCCTACTAATATCTCTACCTCATATCCTATCCTCATATCCCTACTAATATCTGTACCTCATATCCTGTCCTCATATCCCTACTAATATCTCTACCGCATATCCTGTCCTCATATCCCTACTAATATCTCTACCGCATATCCTGTCCTCATATCCCTACTAATATCTCTACTGCATATCCTGTCCTCATATACCTACTAATATCTCTACCGCATATCCTGTCCTCATATCCCTACTAATATCTCTACCTCATATCCTGTCCTCATATCTCTACTAATATCTCTACCTCATATCCTGTCCTCATATCCCTACTAATATCTCTACCTCATATCCTGTCCTCATATCCCTACTAATATCTCTTCTTCATATCCCTACTAATATCTCTACCGCATATCCTGTCCTCATATCCCTACTAATATCTGTACCTCATATCCTGTCCTCATATCCCTACTAATATATCTACCGCATATCCTGTCCTCATATCCCTACTAATATCTCTACCTCATATCCTGTCCTCATATCCCTACTAATATCTCTACCGCATATCCTGTCCTCATATCCCTACTAATATCTCTACCTCATATCCTGTCCTCATATCCCTACTAATATCTCTACCGCATATCCTGTCCTCATATCCCTACTAATATCTCTACCGCATATCCTGTCCTCATATCCCTACTAATATCTCTACCGCATATCCTGTCCTCATATCCCTACTAATATCTCTACCTCATATCCTGTCCTCATATCCCTACTAATATCTCTACCGCATATCCTGTCCTCATATCCCTACTAATATCTCTACCTCATATCCTGTCCTCATAACCCTATTAATATCTCTTCTTCATATCCCTACTAATATCTCTACCGCATATCCTGTCCTCATATCCCTACTAATATCTCTACCGCATATCCTGTCCTCATATCCCTACTAATATCTCTACCTCATATCCTGTCCTCATATCCCTACTAATATCTCTACCACATATCCTGTCCTCATATCCCTACTAATATCTTTACCGCATATCCTGTCCTCATATCCCTACTAATATCTCTACCTCATATCCTGTCCTCATATCCTTACTAATATCTCTACCGCATATCCTGTCCTCATATCCCTACTAATATCTCTACCTCATATCCTGTCCTCATAACCCTACTAATATCTCTTCTTCATATCCCTACTAATATCTCTACCGCATATCCTGTCCTCATATCCCTACTAATATCTCTACCGCATATCCTGTCCTCATATCCCTACTAATATCTCTACCTCATATCCTGTCCTCATATCCCTACTAATATCTCTACCGCATATCCTGTCCTCATATCCCTACTAATATCTCTAGCTCATATCCTGTCCTCATATCCCTACTAATATCTGTACCTCATATCCTGTCCTCATATCCCTACTAATATCTCTTCTTCATATCCCTACTAATATCTCTACCGCATATCCTGTCCTCATATCCCTACTAATATCTGTACCTCATATCCTGTCCTCATATCCCTACTAATATATCTACCGCATATCCTGTCCTCATATCCCTACTAATATCTCTACCTCATATCCTGTCCTCATATCCCTACTATTATCTCTACCTCATATCCTGTCCTCATATCCCTACTAATATCTCTACCGCATATCCTGTCCTCATATCCCTACTAATATCTCTACCGCATATCCTGTCCTCATATCCCTACTAATATCTCTACCGCATATCCTGTCCTCATATCCCTACTAATATCTCTACCTCATATCCTGTCCTCATATCCCTACTAATATCTCTACCTCATATCCTGTCCTCATATCCCTACTAATATCTCTTCTTCATATCCCTACTAATATCTCTACCGCATATCCTGTCCTCATATCCCTACTAATATCTCTTCTTCATATCCCTACTAATATCTCTACCGCATATCCTGTCCTCATATCCCTACTAATATCTCTTCTTCATATCCCTACTAATATCTCTACCTCATATCCTGTCCTCATATCCCTACTAATATCTCTACCTCATATCCTGTCCTCATATCCCTACTAATATCTCTACCTCATATCCTATCCTCATATCCCTACTAATATCTGTACCTCATATCCTGTCCTCATATCCCTACTAATATCTCTACCGCATATCCTGTCCTCATATCCCTACTAATATCTCTACCGCATATCCTGTCCTCATATCCCTACTAATATCTCTACCGCATATCCTGTCCTCATATACCTACTAATATCTCTACCGCATATCCTGTCCTCATATCCCTACTAATATCTCTACCTCATATCCTGTCCTCATATCTCTACTAATATCTCTACCTCATATCCTGTCCTCATATCCCTACTAATATCTCTACCTCATATCCTGTCCTCATATCCCTACTAATATCTCTTCTTCATATCCCTACTAATATCTCTACCGCATATCCTGTCCTCATATCCCTACTAATATCTGTACCTCATATCCTGTCCTCATATCCCTACTAATATATCTACCGCATATCCTGTCCTCATATCCCTACTAATATCTCTACCTCATATCCTGTCCTCATATCCCTACTAATATCTCTACCGCATATCCTGTCCTCATATCCCTACTAATATCTCTACCTCATATCCTGTCCTCATATCCCTACTAATATCTCTACCGCATATCCTGTCCTCATATCCCTACTAATATCTCTACCGCATATCCTGTCCTCATATCCCTACTAATATCTCTACCGCATATCCTGTCCTCATATCCCTACTAATATCTCTACCTCATATCCTGTCCTCATATCCCTACTAATATCTCTACCGCATATCCTGTCCTCATATCCCTACTAATATCTCTACCTCATATCCTGTCCTCATAACCCTATTAATATCTCTTCTTCATATCCCTACTAATATCTCTACCGCATATCCTGTCCTCATATCCCTACTAATATCTCTACCGCATATCCTGTCCTCATATCCCTACTAATATCTCTACCTCATATCCTGTCCTCATATCCCTACTAATATCTCTACCGCATATCCTGTCCTCATATCCCTACTAATATCTCTACCTCATATCCTGTCCTCATATCCCTACTAATATCTCTACCTCATATCCTGTCCTCATATCCCTACTAATATCTCTTCTTCATATCCCTACTAATATCTCTACCGCATATCCTGTCCTCGTATCCCTACTAATATCTGTACCTCATATCCTGTCCTCATATCCCTACTAATATATCTACCGCATATCCTGTCCTCATATCCCTACTAATATCTCTACCTCATATCCTGTCCTCATATCCCTACTAATATCTCTACCTCATATCCTGTCCTCATATCCCTACTAATATCTCTACCGCATATCCTGTCCTCATATCCCTACTAATATCTCTACCGCATATCCTGTCCTCATATCCCTACTAATATCTCTACCTCATATCCTGTCTTCATATCCCTACTAATATCTCTACCGCATATCCTGTCCTCATATCCCTACTAATATCTCTACCTCATATCCTGTCCTCATATCCCTACTAATATCTCTACCGCATATCCTGTCCTCATATCCCTACTAATATCTCTACCGCATATCCTGTCCTCATATCCCTACTAATATCTCTTCCTCATATCCCTACTAATATCTCTACCTCATATCCCTACTAATATCTCTACCGCATATCCTGTCCTCATATCCCTACTAATATCTGTACCACATATCCTGTCCTCATATCCCTACTAATATCTCTACCGCATATCCTGTCCTCATATCCCTACTAATATCTGTACCTCATATCCTGTCCTCATATCCCTACTAATATATCTACCGCATATCCTGTCCTCATATCCCTACTAATATCTCTACCTCATATCCTGTCCTCATATCCCTACTAATATCTCTACCTCATATCCTGTCCTCATATCCCTACTAATATCTCTACCGCATATCCTGTCCTCATATCCCTACTAATATCTCTACCGCATATCCTGTCCTCATATCCCTACTAATATATCTACCGCATATCCTGTCCTCATATCCCTACTAATATCTCTACCGCATATCCTGTCCTCATATCCCTACTAATATCTCTACCGCATATCCTGTCCTCATATCCCTACTAATATATCTACCGCATATCCTGTCCTCATATCCCAACTAATATCTCTACCTCATATCCTGTCCTCATATCCCTACTAATATCTCTACCTCATATCCTGTCCTCATATCCTGTCCTCATATCCCTACTAATATCTCTACCTCATATCCCATCCTTATATCTCTACCTCATATCCTGTCCTCATATCCCTACTATCTCTACCTCATATCCTGTCCTCATATCCCTACTAATATCTCTACCGCATATCCTGTCCTCATATCCCTACTAATATCTCTACCTCATATCCTGTCCTCATATCCCTACTAATATCTCTACCGCATATCCTGTCCTCATATCCCTACTAATATCTCTACAGCATATCCTGTCCTCATATCCCTACTAATATCTCTACCGCATATCCTGTCCTCATATCCCTACTAATATATCTACCGCATATCCTGTCCTCATATCCCTACTAATATATCTACCGCATATCCCTACTAATATATCTACTGCATATCCTGTCCTCATATCCCTACTAATATCTCTACCGCATATCCTGTCCTCATATCCCTACTAATATATCTACCGCATATCCTGTCCTTATATCCCTACCCAGCACAGCAGACTCAGGGAGGAAGTTAAAGGGGTACTCCGGTGAAAACCTTTTTTCTTTTAAATCAACTGGTGGCAGAAAGTTAAACTTATTTGTAAATTACTTCTATTAAAAAATCTTAATCCTTCCTGTACTTATTAGCTGCTGAATACTACAGAGGAAATTCTTTTCTTTTTGGAATGCTCTCTGATGGCATCACAAGCACAGTTCTCTCTGCTGATGTTATTATAATAATAATAACACATTATTTATTGTTGTCCTTAGTGGGATTTGAACCCAAGTCCCCAAGCACTGCAAGGCAGCAGTGCTAACCACTGAGCCACCATGCTGCCCTTAGCATACATCTGCTCTGCATGGTTGCTAAAATGGACAGAGATGTCAGCAGAGAGCACTGTGCTTGTGATGTCATCAGTGTTCCAAAAAGAAAGGAATTTCCTCTGTAGCATTCAGCAGCTAATAAGTACTGGAAGGATTAAGATTTTTTAATAGAAGTAATTTACAAATATGTTTAACTTTCTGCCACCAGTTGATAAAAAAAAAAAAGGTTTTCACCGGAGTACCCCCTTAACAACGCAGGACGTATATTTACGTCCTGCGCCGGCTCCCGCGATATGAAGCGGGATCGCGCCGCGATCCCGCATCATATCGCGTCGGTCCCGGCGCTAATCAACGGCCGGGACCCGCGGCTAATACCACACATCGCCGATCGCGGCGATGTGCGGTATTAACCCTTTAGAAGCGGCGGTCAGCTTTGAAAGTTTTGCTTCTAAAGTGAAACTGAAAGTATCCCGGCTGCTCAGTCGGGCGGTTCGGGACCGCCGCGGTGAAATCGCGGCGTGCCGAACAGCTGATCCGACACCGGGAGGGCTCTTACCTGCCTCCTCGGTGTCCGATCAACGAATGACTGCTCTGTGCCTGAGATCCAGGCAGGAGCAGTCAAGCGCCGATAATGCTGATCACAGGCGTGTTAATACACGCCTGTGATCAGGATGAGAGATCAGTGTGTGCAGTGTTATAGGTCCCTATGGGACCCCCCTTTTTCCATAAAAAAAAAAGTGTAAAAAAATATCCTGTCCTCAGTGTAAAAAAGTGTAAAAAAAAAAATATATAAACATATGTGGTATCACCGCGTGCGTAAATGTCTGAACTATAAAAATATATCATTAATTAAGCCATACGGTCAATGGCGTACGCGCAAAAAAATTCCAAAGTCCAAAAAAGCGTATTTTGGTCACTTTTTATAACATTAAAAAATGAATAAAAAGTGATCAAAAAGTCCGATCAAAACAAAAATCATGCCGATAAAAACTTCAGATAACGGCGCAAAAAATGAGTCCTCATACCGCCCCGTTCGTGGAAAAATAAAAAAGTTATAGGGGTCAGAAGATGACATTTTTTAACGTATAAATTTTCCTGCATGTAGTTATGATTTTTTCCAGAAGTGCGACAAAATCAAACCTATATAAGTAGGGTATCATTTTAACCGTATGGACCTACAGAATAATTATAAGGTGTAATTTTTACCGAAATATGCACTGCGTAGAAACGGAAGCCCCCAAAAGTTACAAAATGGCGTTATTTTTTTCGATTTTGTCGCACAATGATTTTTTTTTCCGTTTCGCCGTGCATTTTTGGGTAAAAGGACTAATGTCACTGCAAAGTAGAATTGGCGACGCAAAAAATAAGCCATAATATGGATTTTTAGGTGGAAAATTGAAAGGGTTATGATTTTTAAAAGGTAAGGAGGAAAAAACAAAAGTGCAAAAACGGAAAAACCCTGAGTCCTTAAGGGGTTAAGGAGAGAAAGATAGTATACTTAGCCACAGAGAGCAGGGACGCAGTGAAGGTGGGGATCCTTGGTGCAGGGATGAGGAGGAGGAAGCATGGCTTTTTGTCAGCAGAGGTCTTGTGCTGGTCTGTCTTAGGGGCCAGGTCCCTCCCTGGTCTGTCTTAGGGGCCAGGTCCCTCCCTGGTCTGTCTTAGGGGCCGGGTCCCTCCCTGGTCTGTCTTAGGGGCCGGGTCCCTCCCTGGTCTGTCTTAGGGGCCGGGTCCCTCCCTGGTCTGTCTTAGGGGCCAGGTCCCTCCCTGGTCTGTCTTAGGGGCTGGGTCCCTCCTCAGCGCTTCTCTCTGCTGCCCCATTGTAGGGTTTAAAGAGCTTATGCTGCAGCTCTGAGAATGCCCACTTACACTGAAAGATGTGACTTACCACCATGTGGTAGACATATCACCAGGCAAAGGGGGGTTACGTGGTGTGAACATCTTGGGCTGTTTGGATAAAGACCAAAATATACCTCTAGCCAAATGGCCTAACTGCAGACCCCCTGACCACAAACCCCCAGAGCATCAACAGACTACAACTGTATAAACAGAATGGAACAATTGGCTCCACTATCATTTCTATTATCCGAAAAACATGCCAAATAGGTCAAGACTTTTTACAGATAGATAAAAGAGAAAAATTGATATACAAATGCACATAAACAATAAAAGAGTGTGTTTTATCATGACATCACTGGCCCGCTGCCTGGTACTCCCTTTCACTCACTTTCCCCAGCATGACTCTCCTCTCATTCCTTGTCCCCAGCATCGCTGACAATCTGATTCACAGTCCGCAGCAAACACAGATCTCATTCCCGATCCTCAGCCTGGCTCCCTATATCATTTTTTGTCAGTGACATAGCTCCCCATCTCGTTCCTAGCCCAAAGCACAGCATCCCTCTAATTCCTAGTCCCTAGCTTGACACTACATATGATTCCTAGTCCCCATATAATTTCCCATCTTATTCCTTGTCCCCAAATGGTTTTCTCAATTTCATTACAGAATCCCATCTGAATTCTGTTCCCCAGTATGGCTCCTCATCTTATTCTAGTTCTAAGCATAGTACTCCATCTGTTTACTGTTGGTCAGGATAGCTCTTAACTAATTCTTAGACCCCCAGCATAGCTTCCCATTTCATTTTGAGTCCAGCATTGCTTCCTATTTCAGCCCTGGTCCCTTACATAATAACAATAATAATAATTCTTTATTTATATAGCATATTGATCAACCTTTAAGGGGTTGCCCCCTCTCGGGGATAAGCCCTTACTAGATACCCTCCCCTAAAAACCAACTTTTATTGAATTCGTATAAAATCTCATAACCCCTACACACGTTTTAAAATTATCAGCAATGCAGTGCTGTACTTCAGAGGGGGTATTATTTTGACCCCCTACTGTGTCCGGTATCACTGGAGCTATGGTACTTGATTATTGTATATAATTGGTGTGCTGAGTATCTGCATCAACTAACCATGAACTACCAGTCCTCTTATAATTCAACCTGCCGCTGGTTAAAACTCATTCAGAACCTCCCCGACGTTTCGCGGAAGAATCCGCTTTGTCAAGGGTTGCGAGGCTACTGAGCTCCGGACGCCAATCACTAGTTTATATGACCTCGGATCCTCCTCACTTCCGTCCCGTCCCCCTCCAATAGGGTAGTGCCACGTCATAATCTCCCTTATCGCGTGATTAGTGGTCCAATCCGGTTCACCTTTTTCTCTTTGTTGTTATCATGTGACCAGATAACGTATCTGATCGCATGTCTCGCGCGATCTCCTTCGCTGGTCATCTCGCGCATGTCACAGGACTTAGATTTCTTCAGCTTCTCTGACTTGCGCATAAACCGGGTCCGATCTGGGTATGTTTATTTGGCGCATGTCACTGCACTTAGAAATAATTCCGGTCTCACACCAGCACATATGTGCCTATCGTGCACATCTTTGTGCTTAGGGAATTAATTCCCTTTGCAACATGTGTTGGTGTAGGGGTATGTTTAGGCATATAGTCCTGTTGGCATTCTTCTTTAGCAGTGCAGCACAGTGTAATTGTGAAGTCTGTATCACTATTCTCGGGGGGGGGGGAGCCCGACCAATCATATTTTAGTATGATTGGTTACCATTTACCCATCTATATATTCAAAGTGTCCCTGTAGATGTTCACTGAAGTGATTATACCGTAGCTGTTTAATAAAATTAGTCTCTTTCATGCTGGCTGTTCTTGCATTTAACTTTAGATAACTCAAATATATACTAGATTTTCTGGGGACTTCTGATTATGTGTTACCAGAAGTACATAGTTGCTTATTCTCATTGTAATTTTTATTTATATTTTTGTTTTTTAGAACATCTTGTGGATCGTTATTTTCCCGGTGAAACCTGGGGTAAGTAGTTGTTCTCTATTGTCCGTATTAGGTATTGTTGAGTATATGGGTGTCCGAAGTGATCTGTACAGGGTTTTTATGGTGTCTTACAGTGTGTTGTCTTTATAATTGTTCATTCTAGGAACGCTACATAGGTAAAGTCCTCGTTTAGACCGAATGGACTTCTACTTTTGAGGCGGTAGATCCATCTTGTCTCCTCTTGTAGTAGTAGCTTGTCAATGTTCCCTTTCCTAGGGCCTAGTTTCATTTGACAAAGGCCCCAGAACTTTACAATGTCGGCTCTATTCTCATGTCTCATCCGTATGTGTCTCGCTAGGGGGGTGTCCACCCCTGTCCTAATCGTGCTGATATGTTTTCCAATCCTCTTCCTCAGTTCTTGTGTGGTTTTGCCCACATAAATCATTGGGCATGTACATGTTGCAATGTAAATTACATTGCGACTGCTACAATTCAAAAATTGTCTAATGTCATATTCTTTTCCATCTGTTGGATTCCTGAATTTCTTTATCCTTGGCATGTGTTTACACATAGTGCAGTGCCCGCATGGGTAAGAACCAACTGGAGGTCTGGGGATCCATGTCTCTCCCCCTTCTTCCTCCTTCTTCCTATGGTGGCTATGTACCAAAATATCTCTGATGTTGGCTCCTCTTCGATAAGTAATGCTAGGTCTATGAGTAGTCACATCTGTTAGATCAGAATCTAGTTTTAGGACATGCCAATGTCGATTAAGAATGCGTGTAATCTGTGTGGCATAGCCATCAAAATTACCTATGCATCTGATCAGTTTGGGTTTGGGATCTGTTGCTATTTTTGGGCCCAGTAGGTCCTTCCTTTCCAGGGGCTTCACCCGATTGTAGGCCCTTCTCATATGTTTTTTCGGGTAGCCTCTCTCTACAAAACGTCGCATCAAATTCTGACTCTCTAGATGGAAGTTCTCCTCTTCCGAGCAGTTCCTCTTTGCTCGGAGGTATTGCCCATATGGTATACTCTTTTTCAGTGGGCCAGGGTGCCAACTGTCCCACTGAAGGAAGCTGTTGGTCGCAGTTGGTTTCCTAAAGATATTTGTTTGTATCTTCTGGTTGTCATCTATGTATATTGTTATGTCCAGGAAGTTAATGCTTCTACCACCCTCCTCCAGTGTAAATCGCATACCTATTCTGTTATCATTAAGATGAGAAACAAATTCTCTAAAAAGTGTCGAATCCCCATCCCAAAAGATCAAAATGTCATCAATATACCTCCCCCAAAATAAAATGTGCTCAGTGTAGTGTGAGGTGTTTTCCCCAAAAACTATAGTGTTTTCCCACCACCCTAAAAATAAATTTGCAAAAGAAGGTGCACACGTGGTTCCCATAGCGGTACCCTTTATCTGTTTATAAAGGGTGCCGCCAAAAAGAAAAAAATTGTGAGTGAGTATAAAGTCCAAGAGTGTGGTGACGAAATCATTGTGCCTCTGAAAGTGCATACTCCGTGTGGCTAGAAAAGTGCTCGCTGCCGTGATTCCCAGTGTATGTTCGATGTTGCTATAAAGACTTTCTACATCGAGGCTCATCAGTCTAGTGTTAGGTGTCACTACCAAGTCGTGTATTTTTGTCACCGTGTCTTTGGTGTCTTTTAAATAAGAAGGGAGGGAGGTAACAAATGGGGCCAAGATACGGTCTACATAGACACTGGCTCCCTGTGTTATATTGTTATTGCCTGATACTATCGGGCGCCCTTTGATCGGGTTGATGGTCTTGTGGGTTTTGGGGAGTGCATAAAAGGTTGATATCACTGGGTGTGGGTTGTAGATGTATTTTAGTTCTTTTTCTGTTATGAGTCCTTCTTCCTTAGCTATGTCTAATATAGACTTTAATTCCAGGAGATACTTATTAGTTGGGTCACTCGGTAGGATTTCATAGGTTTCTCGATCATTTAGTAGCTTATATACCATATCTTCATATCCTGATTTGTCTAGCAGTACGACGTTCCCACCTTTGTCCGAAGGTTTTATTACTAAGTCTTCGTTCTTTTGTAGGTCTTTCAGTGCGGTTTGCTCCTCCAAGGTGAGATTTGAATGGATAAGATGATTCTGTGGTTTTATTTTTTGAATATCTTTAGTTACAAGGTCTACAAATGTTGGGAAACTGTGACAGTGGAGGCGTCATCACCGATCTCGGTTTCAAATCCGTGAAGGGTGCATTCACAGTGACTTCTCCCCCCTCATTCTCAGTTAACAGATCAAATAGGGTCTCCACTGTCATCGAGTCCCTGTAGTTACTTTCTCCCCTGGCGTTCTCGTTATGCAGATGCCACTTATGTAGTGCTAGCTTCCTAGCAAATAGGTTAATGTCCTTCACCCACCCGAACTCATCAAATCTGGGTGTAGGGGTGAAGGACAAGCCTCTTAACAGAAGCTTTTTTTCCCCATCTGTAAGTATATGTGATGAGAGGTTGAAGATTTGCATGTTATCCTTATGTTGTGAGCGACTTGCCATGGGCTGATCACCCTCAGTATCGTTTTCCATCACCATTACATCATTTGTGGTTGTGTTATGGGCAGGTTCATCGTTGGTAGTGGAGTGGGTGGAATGCTGTTCCGTATCTGTGGCTGAGCCCCTAGAAGAGGGGTCCCGCCTCCACCACCCGTTGCCTGACCTAAAAAATGGTGATGATGGGAGGGGGGAGGAAGTTGGGGGGTCAGCATTGTTGTCTGTAATGACGGACGCGGCATGGTCGGATTTGCTCCATACGTGCCCTTCCCTGGGTGAGGGGTTTGAGGTCTCATATTGTTCCCTACTTGTATATGTGCTCTTGGTCCCTGTCCATTCATTTGTGGGTATTGGTTCGGGGTAATATTGGTCCCCATACCATATGTGACAGAGATAGCAGAGCCAGAGCCATGTCCATAATTTGGTTCCCATGTTGGATTGTTAGGGCTAGGTCGTATATGAGGTCCCCTCTGGTATGGAGTTTTTTTCTTTCCTTGGTAGTTATTGTTGCTCTTCCTAGACTTCCTCTTAGTACCCCCACCTCTGTTACTGGAGTCCGAGAGGTACTCGTCTGTCCCAGATGTTTCTGTCTCTGAGTAGTCCCTGGTTTCCCCAAAACCTGTATTAGAGGGTGTGTTCCTGGCTCTATATTTATTCTCTTTGTAAATGTAGACTTTGCCTGTAGAAAAGTCCGTGTAGTCACGGATGTATTTTTTGTGTTTTCGCTCCTTTATTTCGTTTTTATAGGTTTCTAGGTGATTGGCGTTTTTATAGGTTTCTAGTGATTGGCGTCCGGAGCTCAGTAGCCTCGCAACCCTTGACAAAGCGGATTCTTCCGCGAAACGTCGGGGAGGTTCTGAATGAGTTTTAACCAGCGGCAGGTTGAATTATAAGAGGACTGGTAGTTCATGGTTAGGTGATGCAGATACTCAGCACACCAATTATATACAATAATCAAGTACCATAGCTCCAGTGATACCGGACACAGTAGGGGGTCAAAATAATACCCCCTCTGAAGTACAGCACTGCATTGCTGATAATTTTAAAACGTGTGTAGGGGTTATGAGATTTTATACGAATTCAATAAAAGTTGGTTTTTAGGGGAGGGTATCTAGTAAGGGCTTATCCCCGAGAGGGGGCAACCCCTTAAAGGTTGATCAATACACAATTACCCTGAGACCCTCAGGGACTTTTTCTTGTTTGTTTTTTATTTATATAGCACACACAGATTCTGCAGCCCTTTACATGCAAATTGGTCCTTGTCTCCATTGGGGCTCACAATCTAAACCTGTCAGTATTAGAGATGAGTGAACTTACAGTAAATTCGATTCGTCACAAACTTCTCGGCTCGGCAGTTGATGACTTTTCCTGCATAAATTAGTTCAGCTTTCCGGTGCTCCAGTGGGCTGGAAAGGGTGGATACAGCCCTAGGAGACTCTTTCCTAGGAATGTATCCACCTTTTCCAGCCCACGTGAGCACCTGAAGGCTGAACTAATTTACGCAGGAAAAGTCATCAACTGCCGAGCCGCGAAGTTTGTGACGAATCAAATTTACTGTAAGTTCGCTCATCTCTAGTCAGTATGTTTGGAAGCGTGGGAGGAAACCAGAGTACACCATGCAAACACAGAGAGAACATACAAACTCTTTGCAGATGTTGTGCTTGGTGAGATTTGAACCCAGAATCCCAGCTGTAAGGCAACTTGGCTAACCACTGAGCCACCGTGCTGCCCATATCCATTGTCATTCCTGGTATTCAGCTTGGCTCTCCATCTCACTTCTAGCCCACAACGTGATTGCCCTCTACTTCCTAGTCATCAGTATGGCTCCCATCTCATTCCTGATCCCAGCATGGTTCCCATCTTAAAGGAGATATCCAATGGTGAACAACTTTTCCCCTATTCTAAGGATAGGGGATAAATTGAAGATCGCGGGGGGTCCGACCGCTGGGGCCCCCTGCGATCTCCTGTACGGGGCCCCGACAGCCTGTGGAAAGGGGGCGTGTCGACCTCCGCACAAAGCGGCGGCCGACACACCCCTTCAATACAACTCTATGGCAGAGCCGGAGCGCTGCTTTCGGCAATCTCAGACTCTGCCATAGAGATGTATTGAGGGGGCGTGTCGGCCGCCGCTTCGTGCGGAGGTGGACACCCGCTATCTGGCCCCCGTACAGAGAGATCTCAGGGGGCCCCAGAGGTTGGACCCCCGCGATCCCAAACTTATCCCCTTTCCTTAGGATAGGGGATACGTTTTTCACCACTGGACTACCCCTTTAATCATAATCCCAGCATTCCTGGTCCCCCGCATAGATACCCCCCTCATTCCTGATCCCAACATGGCTCCTCTTGTCATTCCTGATCCTTGACCTGATACAGGCCCGCTGGCATGACCCCCTTTCTTATCCCTGTTCCCCAGCATGGTTGCTCTCCTCAATGCAGAATGACGTGGGCTGCACCGTTCCCACCACTTAGCCCCTCTCCTCCTCTTGCCTCTTATCCACTTACAATGGCTGGTCCTGAAAAAAATCTCCTTTTTCTTACTTCATCAGCTACAATGGTGCGCACAATGCTGGCAGCATTTCTCCCTTGATGTTCATTCCAAGTCGTAGTTTGGTGATGCAGTGTGGATCTGCAACTAATGCGTGTTCTTTTTGAAAGGATTCCAGCTAAAAAATCTGTTCAAAAGTGTGGTCATTGTTCAGATAAGGGGGTGGTCTTTCTAGGAGCAGCTTTCATAGACTATAATGGAAGAAAATCTGTGACAGATTGGGGGTGGTCTTCTTGGGAGGTTTAACTGTTTTTGGTTAACTATAAATCATACTCACAAAATAATGGAAACTTTCAAAATCTTATAGGGAAAAAGGTTCCATTAAAGTCTCAAGCACTACAAAGGTCTAAAACAGACAAAGGATTGGGGGCTTGGAAGACAATGGCCCTCATTTACTAAGAAAATCGGGTTGTAAGTCTATGTTGCTTTCTTACCCGACTGCTTTTTTCCCCTGGTATTTATTATTATTATGTCGCATCCTGTTTGTCGCACGTGGGTTTTGTAGGTTTTGGTTTCCAACTCCTCTGAGCTGTCGGGGAAAAAATCCACAACAATTCAACAAATTCGGGTTGGAAACCTTAATAAATACGTGGGAAAGCTCAGAAATGTCGGGTTACGCCCCTTTTTCGGGTTTGGGATAATCCACATCGGGTCCGTCGGGAAAAAATGTCGCATAGTGTCGCAGACTGGCGCACGATGTATGCGACATGGCGCAGACAAAGATGCGACTAAAAAACCCGACAAAAGAGGTCGGGTTTAGAATAGTAAATGAGGGCCAATGAGTCCTGATATAACTGTATGTCAGGATACTTCAGTTGAAATGACAGATCTCATGGCAGTTTTGGAGAGGGAAAAATGTATTAAAGGGGTTATCCAGGAAAAAACTTTATATATATATATATATATATATATATATATATATATATATATATTCAACTTGCTCCAGAAAGTTAAACAGATTTGTAAATTAGGAAAAAAAGGGGGGGTACCAAATGCCTCTAGACTAATACCATAAAATGGTACATGATGATGAAATTACAGAAAAAATAAATGATAAATCGGACTGTGCTTCACTTTAAATGATGTACAAATTTAATATAAAAAATACAGATAGGACATAAAATAAATAATACAAATGTAATACAAAAATGCCTCCTACCACAGGGCCCTTGTGGGGAGGTGAAATAATTAAATACAAAACATATATTAAAAATATTTTTGTAAAAATTATAGCATGTGAATTACGTTCTACCGCTATCTCAATATATTGTAAACCGACATAGTATACTTTTGTGCGGTATACTCCGTTCCCATGTGATTTAGAACAGTTCACAAAGTGATATAGTTACCAACTCCTCAGGGTGGTTTTGGCTGGACGTCCGAGAGATAAATATATGAGAACTGTATTCAGCGCTAGCGTGCGCTTACGGTGACGGGCCCGGATGCCACAGGCCAAAAAGGTCACCGGTCACGAAGTAATGGCAGGCTCGATGGCAGATGCAATGGAGGCTTTATCCAGCGCTGGCAGGCGCTTGCGATGACGGGCCCGGTTGCCGCAGGCCAAGGAGAAGTCACCGATCACGGAGTGGCTCCGGAGATGTAGATATACTCGGAGATATATGGATCTTGCTCCGGAAACAGGGAAAGAGGGAAAGGAAAGCCTCGTGGAAGATCTCTCGGCGTCTGGTGGAATGGCGGATAAGTTGTAGCCAGGTGTACAATCAGCAGGTGATGGAGTTGTATCGGAGATAGATGATGGCGGTTTGTAGATTGCGGTAGTCATGCAATAAGTATTTCTTTCTCTAGACGCGTTTCAGGGTACTTTATATATGACCCTTTCCTCTACTGAGGAAAGGGTCATATATAAAGTACCCTGAAACGCGTCTAGAGAAAGAAATACTTATTGCATGACTACCGCAATCTACAAACCGCCATCATCTATCTCCGATACAACTCCATCACCTGCTGATTGTACACCTGGCTACAACTTATCCGCCATTCCACCAGACGCCGAGAGATCTTCCACGAGGCTTTCCTTTCCCTCTTTCCCTGTTTCCGGAGCAAGATCCATATATCTCCGAGTATATCTACATCTCCGGAGCCACTCCGTGATCGGTGACTTCTCCTTGGCCTGCGGCAACCGGGCCCGTCATCGCAAGCGCCTGCCAGCGCTGGATAAAGCCTCCATTGCATCTGCCATCGAGCCTGCCATTACTTCGTGACCGGTGACCTTTTTGGCCTGTGGCATCCGGGCCCGTCACCGTAAGCGCACGCTAGCGCTGAATACAGTTCTCATATATTTATCTCTCGGACGTCCAGCCAAAACCACCCTGAGGAGTTGGTAACTATATCACTTTGTGAACTGTTCTAAATCACATGGGAACGGAGTATACCGCACAAAAGTATACTATGTCGGTTTACAATATATTGAGATAGCGGTAGAACGTAATTCACATGCTATAATTTTTACAAAAATATTTTTAATATATGTTTTGTATTTAATTATTTCACCTCCCCACAAGGGCCCTGTGGTAGGAGGCATTTTTGTATTACATTTGTATTATTTATTTTATGTCCTATCTGTATTTTTTATATTAAATTTGTACATCATTTAAAGTGAAGCACAGTCCGATTTATCATTTATTTTTTCTGTAATTTCATCATCATGTACCATTTTATGGTATTAGTCTAGAGGCATTTGGTACCCCCCCTTTTTTTCCTTATATATTATTTTGTACTAGTATTTTTTGGTGTAAATACTTTCCATTTAGCCTCGATTAATTTATATTGTGAGCTGCACATACCCCATTTTTTTAGATTTGTAAATTACTTCTATTAAAAAAATCTTAATCCTTTCAGTACTTATAAGCTGCTGAAGTTAAGGTTGTTCTTTTCTGTCTAAGTGCTCTCTGATGACACCTGTCTCGGGAGCCGCCCAGTTTCCGAGACAAGCAGAGATGTCAGCAAAGAGCACTGTTGCCAGACAGAAAAGAACAACTCAACTTCAGCAGCTGATAAATATTGAAAGGATTAAGATTTTTTAATAGAAGTAATTTACAAATCTAAAAAAAAAAAAAAAGAAGGGGAGAGAGAGCACTCATAGGAGCAGTATCACCTTAACATATGTATGAAGCAGTCCTCAGCGACCTCTGACAATGTCTCCTGCGGGGTGCACGTACAACAGTATAAAGTATACAATTTGAATGCAAAAAGAAGCACACACGTGCACTCACCGCAAAGCAGGGACAATCGAGCCTGGAGGTCCAGTAGCTGTGACGGGATGCCGGCGCTGGTGTGTGGTGCTCACAGGCTCTGCCGGCTGTTTCGCAAACTAGTGGGTGCTTCTTCCGGCCTCTGAGAGGCCGGAAGAAGCACCCACTAGTTTGCGAAACAGCCGGTGTAGCCGCTGAGCACCACACACCAGTGCCGAGACCTGTCATCCCGTCACAGCCACCGGACCTCCAGGCTCGATTGTCCCTGCTTTGCGGTGAGTGCACATATGTGCTTCTTTTTGCATTCTAATTTACAAATCTGTTTAACTTTTTGGAGCCAGTTGATATATAAAAAAAACTTTTTTTCCTGGATAACCCCTTTAAGGACAGACTCCTCTTTTATTTTTAAAAACCTGGCTTAAGATAAAAATAATAATAAATCTTTATTTACATAGCGCACACAGAATCCCCAGCGCTGTACACTCAAATTAATCAAACAAATGAGAGGAGTGGCGGGTTTTACCTTATTTTCTCATTTATGGGACAATCTGAGATTACCTGAATTTTTTTAACTGCAAAGCTTGATTCTTAGAAGGTGTGGGGTATTACTAGATTCTTGGATATTTGGATGACATTACATCAGAAAAACACATGGTAAAATTCTTATTGCCCATAGATTGATCGCCCAGTATTGGATTCACACATCTGTTCTATCATAACAAGAATTTGTTTATAGGTTTAAATGGGGCACTCTGGTGTTCCAGCGTTCTGAACATTTTGTTCAGAATGCTCGGAGCCAGAGGCCGGTCGTAACGTCATGGCCACGCCCCTCATGACATCACACCACACCCCCTCCATTCATGTCTATGGGAGGGGGCATTTTGGCCGACATGTCCCGTCCCATAGACATGAACGGATGGGGCGTGACAAGATGTCACAAGTTGGCATCATGTTGGAAACAAGTTGGAAATCATGACCCCGGCCACAGGAACCGGCATTTGTTTAGATTGCGGGGTGCTGTGGGAGATCGCAGGGGGCCCAGCAGCGGGACCCCCGCGATCAGACATCTTATCCTTTGGATAGGGGATAAGATGTCTAGCAGCAGAGTACCCCTTTAATGTTTCATTGACTTAGGAAAGGATCTATCAGAAAAGGAAAGCCCCAGCTTAATTCCAATTCCAACTTTAGGCACCCTGGTTGGACTTTCCAAGCCTATCAGGCTGTCATCTTTTGTATTTAAAGGGGTACTCCGGTGAAAACCTATTTTCTTTTAAATCAACTGGTGGCAGAAAGTTAAACATATTTGTAAATTACTTCTTTTAAAAAAATCTTAATCATTCCAGTACTTATTAGCTGCTGAATGCTACAGAGGAAATTCCTTTCTTTTTGGAACACTGATGACATCACAAGCACAGTGCTCTCTGCTGACATCTCTGTCCATTTTAGCAACCATCCATAGCAGATGCATAGCAGATGCATAGCAGATGTATACTAAGGGCAGCATGGTGGCTCAGTGGTTAGTACTGCTCCCTTGCAGTGCTGGGGACTTGGGTTCAAATACCACTAAGGACAACAATAAATAAATTATAATAACGTCAGCAGAGAGAACTGTGCTCGTGATGTCATCAGAGAGCATTCCAAAAAGAAAAGAATTTCCTCTGTAGTAATTAGCAGCTAATAAATACAGGAAGGATTAAGATTTTTTTAATAGAAGTCATTTACAAATATGTTTAACTTTCTGCAACCAGTTGATTAAAAAAAAAAAGTGCATCAATATCAGATGACTTTAAGATGTTAGCAGGGAGGGACGTATAGTTTTTATTTTCTTATCTGTCCTATTAAGTGGTATGCAAAAGTTTAGTCCCCCCCTGACAATTTCCTTGATTTTTATTTATAAATAATTGGGTGTTTGGATCAGTCGCTTGAGGTATGCTGTAACAGGACACGGCAGGTGGTGGATCCTCTGGGCCTGTGTGGATGATGACGTGAGCCGTGCCAGGGAGCAGAGTCTAAGGTGCCGCTGGTTTTCACCAGAGCCTGCCGCAAAGCGGGATGGTCTTGCTGCGGCAGGCGGCACACAGGTCGCTAACCCTGGCACGACTCGTCCACACAGGTAGCTGGGAGGTGGTGTGGCACAGAAGGAGACTGGCAGGACGTGGCAAGATGGCAGTAGGTCAGGGCAGCTAACACAGGTGCAGGGGAGGTAAGGTAGCAAGAAATAGGTACACAGTAACAGGAACACAGGAGTTTCACTATGGCACAAGGTAACCAAAGGGAGGAGCTGATATTTAAGGACAGGGTGCAGGTGTAGACACTTGATTAAATGAGCACTGGCCCTCTAAGCGAAAAGCTCCACCACGCGCACGTGCCCTAGGAGGCGGAGGCATGTGTGCCAGGGCTGCGAGGAGACGGAGAGGCGGAAGATGAGGGAGGTGAGTGTCGGGCTGGGATTCGCATGCGAGCGCGTCCTGCGATGCGAATCCCAGCCCCGCCGGCAGCTGGGACATAAGCAGAGAGCGCTCACGGCCGGCCTGTCCGGCTGGAGCGCAGGTGTTACATATGCGAACGTACATTTGGACAAGCCAACCTTATTTTGGAAGGAGGTGCTGTGGACTGATGCAGCAAAATTGGGAGTTATTTGGTCATAACAAGGGGCAGTGTCATGGTGTCAAAAGAACACAGCGTTTCAAGACAAACAATTGCTACCCACAGTAAAATTTGGTGGCGGTTCCATCATGCTGTGGGGCTGTGTGGCCAGTGCTGGTACTGGGAGTCTTGTTAAAGTTGAGGGTCTCATGGATTCCACTCAATATCAGAAGATCCTTGAGAATAATGTAGAGGAATCAGTCACAAAGCTGGATACAAGGCAACAACCCAAAACACAAAAATCTGTGCCTCTAAATTAACGGAGCATATCACACGTGCATGGCCAATGCTCCATCTATTCTCTATGGGGTTTTCCCAATATTGCTAAGCATTGAATGCTTGGGAGCCCTACAGAGAATGAATGAAACACTGGCTGTCCATGCCGACTACCGCTCCATTCATTCATTGGATCTTTAATTTCAGTTTTTGAAATCAGCAGTATCTCAGAGGTCAGACCACCAGCCATCTGCTAGATATCCCCTAACATGTGAGTAAGGCTAGGATTCCACTTGGTTTTTTTCTTCTGCCGTTTTTTGGATTTCTGCCACTGCAGTTTTTGAGCCAAAGCCAGAAGTGTACTCAAAAGGAATAGGACATATAAAGGAAGGACTTATACTTCTCCTCCCTTATGGATCCACTTCTAACTTTGGCTCAAAAACTGCAGTGGCAGATATCCAAAAACTGCCTGAAAAAAAACCCAAGTGGAAACTATGCCTTAAAAACCAGATAATTAGGGTTTCAGGCCGATTGATAAATCTGGGCCATAATCTTCATTTCTCATGATGCCATCTATTTTGTGAAAAGCACCAGTCCCTCCTGCAGCAAAATAACCCCACAACATGATGCTGCCAGTGAAGCTTCTCCATTGTTCCCCAAACATAACAATGGTCATTATGGCCAAACAGTTCAATTGTAGTTTTGTCAGACTACAGGACATGTCTCCAGAAATGTAGGTCTTTGTTCCTGTGTGCATTTGCAAACATTAATCTGGCTTTAATATGTTTCTTTTAGAGTAATGGCTTCTTCCTGGCAGAGTGGCCTTTCAGCCCATCTTGATACAGTACTCATTTCACTGTAGATAATGGCACAATCTTTCCAGCTTCCACCAGCATCTTCACAAAGTCTGTTGCTTTTGTTCTTAGGTTGATATGCACATGTCTCAACGCTCACGAGACCAATACATGGCGGGTACAATCACAATCTAAACCTATAGGTCACCTAAAAATACCCTATTTCCCACATATATCAAAATTATCTTTATTATTGTTAATTTTAACACACCTAACAAAAGATTAAAATTCCAGTGAGTTTCACTCCATGTAGTTGTGTGATTCTATCACTTGAAAAGATGCCAGACTGGCCACTCTGTCTAAGATATTAGATTCCCTGTGCACCTGCAGAATGCACTAGGGATTTTGGAGTGATCACTGCATTAAAATAATCACTCAGCCCCCCTTCAACATGTTTCGCTGCTAAATGCAGCTTTGTCAAGAGGATAGCAGGCTCTATCCTCTTGACAAAGCTGCGCGTAGCAGCGAAACATGTTGAAGGGGGGCTGAGTGATTATTTTAATGCAGTGATCACTCCAAAATCCCTAGTGCATTCTGCAGGTGCACAGGGAATCTAATATCTTAGACAGAGTGACCAGTCTGGCATCTTTTCAAGTGATAGAATCACACAACTACATGGAGTGAAACTCACTGGAATTTTAATCTTTTGTTAGGTGTGTTAAAATTAACAATAATAAAGATAATTTTGATATATGTGGGAAATAGGGTATTTTTGGGTCACCCAGGTGACCTATAGATATGCCCATGTCAGACCAAACACGTTCATCTCTGAACGACCACGTTTTTGCTTGCGTTCGGGAAACCGCATACGGACGAAAAAGCAGCCGACCGGAGGCTGCAGTTCACTCCGGTTGGCTCATAGAAATACACCCCTCCTCCCAGCCGTATACGGGAACCGTAATGACAAACCATAGTGTGAACCCAGCCTAACTCAGATGTTGCCAATAAACATATCAGAAGCTTCCAAAGACATGACATCATCGTATGGGCTGTCCCAAATTGTGTAAAGGCATAGTAATCCTAGTGTATGTAAACATTTGACTTTGCAGGAAGTAAAAAAAGTGCCTTCAAAAATTCTCTAATTATTCTGCCATTTGGCAAATATAAATAATTTTGGTAATACTAATTAACTTAAAACAGGTAAGGTTTATTCTGATTTCATTTCAGATAGTGAGAAAAACATGCATATGTGTATTTTTATATAGTGTATTTAACCCCTTAAGGACACAGGACGTAAATGTATGTCCTGGTGCGGTGGTACTTAACGCACCAGGACGTACATTTACGTCCTGTGCATAACCGCGGGCATCGGAGCGATGCCCGTGTCATGCGCGGCTGATCCCGGCTGCTGATCGCAGCCAGGGACCCGCCGGCAATGGCCGACGCCCGCGATCTCGCGGGCGTCCGCCATTAACCCCTCAGGTGCCGGGATCAATACAGATCCCGGCATCTGCGGCAGTGCACGATTTGAATGAAAGCGCTGCTGCGGGGATCCGATCATTCATAACGCCGCACGGAGGTCCCCTCTCCTTCTTCCGTGCGGCTCCCGGTGTCTCCTGCTCTGGTCTGTGATCGAGCAGACCAGAGCAGGAGATGACCGATAATACTGATCTGTTCTATGTCCTATACATAGAACAGATCAGTATTAGCAATCATGGTATTGCTATGAATAGTCCCCTATGGGGACTATTCAAGTGTAAAAAAAAATGTAAAAAAAATGTAACTGTAAAAAAAAAGTGAAAAATCCCCTCCCCCAATAAAAAGTAAAACGTCAGTTTTTTCCTATTTTACCCCCAAAAAGTGTAAAAAATTAATTTTATAGACATATTTGGTATCGCCGCGTGCGTAAATGTCCGAAATATTAAAATAAAATGTTAATGATCCCGTACGGTGAACAGCGTGAACGAAAAAAAAAAAGTCCAAAATTGCTACTTTTTTAATACATTTTAATAAAAAAAAATTATGAAAAATGTATTAAAAGTTTTTTATATGCAAATGTGGTATCAAAAAATGTACAGATCATGGCGCAAAAAATGAGCCCCCATACCGCCGCTTATACGGAAAAATAGAAAAGTTAGAGGTCATCAAAATAAAGGGATTATAAACGTACTAATTTGGTTAAAAAGTTTGTGATTTTTTTTAAGCGCAACAATAATATAAAAGTATGTAATAATGGGTATCATTTTAATCGTATTGACCCTCAGAATAAAGAACACATGTCATTTTTACCATAAATTGTACGGCGTGAAAACGAAACCTTCCAAAATAAGCAAAATTGCGTTTTTCTTTTAATTTCCCCACAAAAATAGTGTTTTTTTGGTTGCGCCATACATTTTATGATATAATGAGTGATGTCATTACAAAGGACAACTGGTCGCGCAAAAAACAAGCCCTCATACTAGTCTGTGGAGGAAAATATAAAAGAGTTATGATTTTTAGAAGGCGAGGAGGAAAAAATGAAAACGTAAAAATTAAATTGTCTGAGTCCTTAACCTCTTACCCTGGGCCTTAAGGACCCAGGGCGTATCCATACGCCCTGGCGTTTTCCGGTCTCTGCCGCGTGCCGGGCAGAGATCGGTACTGGATGCCTGCTGAAATCCTTCAGCAGGCATCCAGGGCAAACGCTGAGGGGGGCCATGTAGGCAAATCGCAAGGGAAATCGCTCTTGCGATCTGCGGCGATACCGGGCTGATCGGGTCTCTGGGACCCGACCGCCCGGTAATTTTGCATGATCCCGGCTGTCACAGACAGCCAGGACCATGCTAACGTATAGGAGCGAGATTGCAAGCCTGCCACCTCCTCCTATACCCTGCGATCTGTCGGTTAACTAACCGACCAATTGCAGGAGGGGGGGGCGGTTACTTCCTCCCGCCCTGCCCGGCCCCTGAAAGTCCGGAGAGGACGGGAGGAAGACTGGAGGACGCGGTGGGGGACGGGGGAGTGCTGGGGCCTGGCCCCGGTACTTACCTCGTCCCTGAAGACCCGGATCCCGGCGATGAAGACGGCGGCGCCGTGGCGACAGGTGAGTTGATCTTCAGCCGTAAAGCGACATGCATTGCTGTAATGGGACCCTGTAAACTACAACTCCCAGCATGCCCAGACAGCCCTTGGCGTCTGGGCATGCTGGGAGTTGCAGTTTTGCAACATCTGGAGGTCCACAGTTTGGACACCACTGTGCCCTTCCACATGTTGCAAAACTACACATCCTCAGCATGCCCTTACTGTCCAGGCATGCTGGGAGTTGTAGTTCTGTAACATCTGGCCCTTCAGATGTTGCAGAACTACAACTCCCAGCATGCCTGGACAGTTTTGGCATACTGGGAGTTGTAGTTTTGCAACATCTGGAAGGGCACAGATTGGGAACCACTGTATTAGTGGTCTGCAAACTGTAGTCCTCCAGATGTTGCAAAACTACAACTCCAAGCATGCTGGGAGTTGTAGTTCGGCAACATCTGGCTCTAAAGATGTTGCCGAACTACTACTCCCAGCATGCTTGAGAATGCTGAGAGTTGTGGTTTTGCAACAACTGGAGGCACACTGGTTGGGAAACATTGTCTGTTTCCTAACTCAGTGTTTCCCAACCCGTGTGCCTCCAGCTGTTGCAAAACTATAACTACCAGCATGCACTGATAGACTGTGCATGCTGGGAGTTGTAGTTTTGCAACAGCTGGAGGTCCCCCCCCCTGTGAATGTACAGGATACATTCACATGGGCAGGGGGCTTACAGTGAGTATCAGGCTGCAAGTTTGCGATGCAGCAAATTTTGCGCGGCAGCTCAAACTCGCTGTAACCCCCCCGCCCATGTGACTGTACCCTAAAAACACTACACTACACTAACACAAAATAAAATAAAAAGTAAAAAACACTACATATACACATACCCCTACACAGCCCCCCTCCCCAATAAAAATGAAAAACGTCTGGTACGCCACTGTTTCCAAAATGGAGCCTCCAGCTGTTGCAAAACAACAACTCCCAGTATTGCCGGACAGCCGTTGACTGTCCAAGCATGCTGGGAGTTTTGCAACAGCTGGAGGCACCCTGTTTGGGAATCACTGGCGTAGAATACCCCTATGTCCACCCCTATGCAAATCCCTAATTTAGGCCTCAAATGCACATGGCGCTCTCACTTTGGAGCCCTGTCGTATTTCAAGGCAACAGTTTAGGGCCACATATGGGGTATCGCCGTACTCGGGAGAAATTGCCTAACAAATTTTGGGGGGCTTTTTCTCCTTTCACCCCTTATGAAAATGTGAAGTTGGGGTCTACACAAGCATGTTAGTGTAAAAAAATAAATTGTTTACACTAACATGCTGGTGTTGCCCTATACTTTTCATTTTGACAAGAGGTAAAAGGGAAAAAAGCCCCCCAAAATTTGTAATGCAATTTCTCCCGACTACGGAGATACCCCATATGTGGGCGCAAAGTGCTCTGGGGGCGCACAACAAGGCCCAGAAGGGAGAGTGCACCATGTACATTTGAGGTGATTTGCACAGGGGTGGCTGATTGTTACAGCGGTTTTGACAAACGCAAAAAAAACTAAACCCCACATGTGACCCCATTTCGGAAACTACACCCCTCACGGAATGTAATGAGGGGTATAGTGAGAATTTACACCCCACTGGTGTCTGACAGATCTTTGGAACAGTGGGCTGTGCAAATTAAAAATGTTGTACAGACCACTGTTCCAAAGATCTGACAGACACCAGTGGGGGTAAATGCTCACTGTACCCCTTGTTACGTTCCTCAAGGGGTCTAGTTTCCAAACTGTTATGCCATGTTGGGGTTATTTTGCTGTCCTGGCACCATAGGAGCTTCCTAAATGCGACATGCCCCCCGAGCAAAATTTGCTCTCAAAAAGCCAAATATGACTCCTTCTCTTCTGAGCATTGTAGTGCGCTCGTAGTGCACTTCAGGTCAACTTATGGGGTACCTCCATACTCAGAAGAGATGGGGTTTCAAATTTTGGGGGGTATTTTTTGCTATTAACCCTTGCAAAAATGTGAAATTTGGGGGGAAACACCCATTTTAATGACATTTTTTTTTTTTACGTATGCAAAAGTCGTGAAACCCGTGTGGGGTATTAAGGCTCACTTTATTCCTTGTTACGTTCCTCAAGGGGTCTAGTTTCCAAAATGGTATGCCATGTGGGTATTTTTTGCTTTCCTGGCACCATAGGGGCTTCCTATATGGGACATGCCCCCGAGCAAAATTTGCTCTCAAAAAGCCAAATATGACTCCTTCTCTTCTGAGCATTGTAGTTCGCCCGTAGTGCACTTCAGGTCAACTTATGGGGTACCTCCATACTCAGAAGAGATGGGGTTACAAATTTTGGGGGTATTTTCTGCTATTAACCCTTGCAAAAATGTGAAATTTGGGGGGGAAATCACACATTTTTGTGAAATTTTATTTTATTTTTTTACATATGCAAAAGTCGTGAAACACATGTGGGGTATTAAGGCTCACTTAATTCCTTGTTACGTTCCTCAAGGGGTCTTGTTTCCAAAATGGTATGGCATGTGTTTTTTTTTTTTTTTTTGCTGTTCTGGCACCATAGGGGCTTCCTAAATGCAACATGCCCCCCAAAAACCATTTCAGAAAAACGTACTCTCCAAAATCCCCTTGTCACTCCTTCGGTTCTGAGCCCTCTACTGCGCCCACCGAACACTTTACATAGACATATGAGGTATGTGCTTACTCGAGAGAAATTGGGCTACAAATATAATTATACATTTTCTCCTTTTACCCCTCGTAAAAATTCAAAAATTGGGTCTACAAGAACATGCGAGTGTAAAAAATGAAGATTGTGAATTTTCTCCTTCACTTTCCTGCTATTCCTGTGAAACACCTAAAGGGTTAAAAGGCTGACCGAATATAATTTTGTATACTTTGGGGGGAGCAGTTTTTATAATGGGGTCATTTGTGGGGTATTTCTAAGATGAAGACCCTTCAAATCCACTTCAAACCTGAACTGGTCCCTGAAAAATAGTGAGTTTGGAAATTTTGTGAAAAATTGGAAAATTGCTGCTGAACTTTGAAGCCCTCTGGTGTCTTCCAAAAGTAAAAACTTGTCAATTTTATGATGCAAACATAAAGTAGACATATTGTATATGTAAAAAAAAAATTTAAAATATTTTGAATATCCATTTTCCTTACAAGCAGAGAGCTTCAAAGTTAGAAAAATGCAAAATTTTCAAATTTTTCATAAGATTTTCAAATTTTTCACCAAGAAAGGATGCAAGTTATAATTTTTTTTTACCACTATGTTAAAGTAGAATATGTCACGAAAAAACAATCTCGGAATCAGAATAACTAAAAGCATTCCAGAGTTATTAATGTTTAAAGTGACAGTGGTCAGATGTTCAAAAAATGGCCGGGTCCTAAGGTGTAAAATGGCCTGGTCCTTAAGAGGTTAAGGCCAAAATGGGCTGAGTCCTTAAGGGGTTAAACTTCTGGTTACAACTGTATAAGGCTGGGTTCACACTACGTTTTGTCCCATACGGGAGCGCATACGGCAGGAGGGAGCTAAAACCTTGCGCTCCCGTATGTGACCGTATGCGCTCCCGTATGCCATTCACTTCAATGAGCCGACCGGAGTGAAACGTTCGGTCCGGTCGGCTCATTTTTGCGCCGTATGCGCTTTTACAACCGGACCTAAAACCGTGGTTGACCACGGTTTTAGGTCCGGTTGTAAAAGCGCATACGGCGCAAAAATGAGCCGACCGGACCGAACGTTTCACTCCGGTCGGCTCATTGAAGTGAATGGCATACGGGAGCGCATACGGTCACATACGGGAGCGCGAGGTTTTAGCTCCCTCCTGCCGTATGCGCTCCCGTATGGGACAAAATGTAGTGTGGACCCAGCCTTAGACTGAGTTCATAGCAGCATGAGGGTGCATTCCCATTATGTTTCAGCTATACAGCAATCGGATCCAGGAGGGAAATTTTAAAACTGTCCGCAGCCATATCTCTTCCAGACTGTGCCACATCACCTCCCATTCATTTAAATGAGCCGGCCGAGGTCAGAATGTGATCCTGGTCGGCTCATTCATGCACAGATTGGGGTGTCATGCCAGAGATCGCTGGATGTGGGTCCCAGCGGCCTATGGATAGGGGTACTCCGCCACCAAACATCTTATCCACAATCCTTTGATCCTGCAAAAAACAAGCCCTTATATAGGTGTGTAGATGAAAAAATAAGACAGTTATGGCTATTAAAGGGTGAGAAGAAAAAAAAAAGGTGCAACAGCAATAACTGTCCCAACGAAAGTTCACAATACTACATGTGATTTGGCCCTTAAAGGTCAGTCCATTTTTAACTGTTTTCCACTCTGGCTAGGTAAACTATATATACTATCAATTTAATTTGTTATCCTTTTGTTTAGTTTTTTTACACTTAGAATATTGCTTTTTATGTGTACACATTTTATTTTTTTTACGCACCAAGATGTACAGTTATGAACGTTAAAGGGGTACTCCACACCTAGACATCCCCTATCCAAAACCGAGGAAAAGATGTCTGACCCATTTAATTGATTCATACTGTAGTTTTGCTCATCTATGGACATGGGGGTGCACTAAAGACCTTATGGATCAACTGTTAACAGAATTGTAATCAGCAAGATTCCTTCCCCCTTTCAGTGTCAATGACTCATCTGAAGGAAATGGTTCAGTTCGTAAAGTGTAACTGTTGTTAAGAACTACTGCACAGAGCCCTGCCTGTCCTCGGTGCACAGGGCCCCGCTTTTCCTCGGTGGGAATGAAAGTGAAAGTAAAGTGATCTTTACTGTGGCAACCACTAGGAAGGCCAAAACTGCAACTCCCAGCATGCCCATGCATCTGGAGGGTCACAGTTTGGAGACCACTGTTACAGTGGTGCACTTCAGATTTTGCAATTTTCATGACATTTTTAAAAATTGCTGCTCTACTTTGAAGCCCTCTAATTTTTTAAAAAAGCAAAAATATGTCCATTTTATGATGCCAACATAAAGTAGACAAATTGTATTTGTATAATTGTATAAAAAAAAACATTATTTGGAACATCCATTTTCCTTACAGAGAGCTTCAAAGTTAGAAAAATGCTAAATTTTCTAAATTTTCATGAAATTTTGGGAATTTTCACCAAAAAAGGATGCAAGTGACGCCGAAAATTTACCACCAAAATAAAGTAGAATATGTCACGAAAAAAACTCTCAGAATCAGAATATTCGGTAAAAGCGTTTTCGAGTTATTAATTCGTAAAGTGACAGTGGTCAGAATTGCAAAAAAGGGCTGCGTCCTTAAGGTGAAAAAGGGCTGCATCTTTAAAGGGTTATTCCAGGAAAAAACTTTTTTTTTATATATCAACTGGTTCCAGAAAGTTAAACAGATTTGTAAATTACTTCTATTAAAAAATCTAAATCCTTTTAGTACTTATGAGCTTCTGAAGTTAAGGTTGTTTTTTTCTGTCTAAGTGCTCTCTGATGACATCTCTGCTTGTCTCGGGAAACGCCCAGTTTAGAAAAGGTTTGCCATGGGTTTGCTTCTAAACTGGGCGGTTCCCGAGACACGTGTCATCAGAGAGCACTTAGACATAAAATAACAACCTTAACTTCAGAAGCTCAAAAGTACTGAAAGGATTAAGATTTTTTTAATAGAAGTAATTTACAAATCTGTTTAAATTTCCCTGACGAAGCACAGGCGAAACGTACGTTGGGGTAGGAGGAGGTAGGTGTGTGGCTGCATGGCAGGAGGACTTTATGGTGTCTCATTCATTTCTCCCTTGGCTACTCTCTGTTTATTGTACCCTTTCCCATTTAGGACATTCTTTGATGTGTCACTGTTACATTATTTGTTACCCATATGTTTATAGACATTTTTCAATAATATCCAGTGACCTCTTCCATGTTTACATTTGTACTTTCTATGGTACACCAGTTATTCCCTGTACTCCATGTAGGGCTACACCACTTGCCTGCTCCCATCTTCTGTGACTGCTATTGTAGTGCCTTATTTTATCCTCTTTTTATTATTTTTATTGTATGTATTTTTTGCATATGGGTTAATAAAAGTCATTTTACATGATCTGGTTCTATTTTGTTGGTAGTGTTAACTTTCTGGAACCAGTTGATATTAAAAAAAAAGTTTTTTCCTGGATAACCCCTTTAAGGGGTTAAAGGAGTACTCGGCTGCTTCAAATGTTTCAAACGCTTGGAACAGCATCAATGCAAGTCTATGGGAGGTGGCACGACGGCCGTCACGCCCCCTTTCCAGAGGCTTGCATTGAGGGGGCGGAGCACTGAGAGGGACCCCCGCGATCAGACATCTTATCTCCTATCCTTTGAATAGGGGATAAGATGTCTTAGGGCCAGAGTACCCCTTCAAGCTTCCAAAAAGGTCCAAGCTTTATGTGAAGCAGATTTGGCATAATCTCTTCCTGTATTGCAACAAAGAGAAGACTGCGGCCGATATCAGATTACTGCTCCATCCATTGACAAACATGGTTCTCCTCCAGAACAAACACCTCCATGTAGATCCGCAACACAATGACAGAATCTATAAAGTGGTGATGGTGAATCAAGCAGCTTTCATCCTTCCATGGCACAAGGCAACGCTTTGAACTCTAACAGTATGACCCACATTAGGGCTGAAACATTGTAATGTGGCATGTTGGGATAAAAGCTGACTGATTCACCATTACCGCCTTATTTTTGCCCATTTGAACTGCATGTGCTTCACTGATTAGGAAGTGCTGAGGAATATCCTTAAAGGGGTACTCCCGTGGAAACCTTTTTTTTTTTGCCAGAAAGTTAAACAGATTTGTAAATGACTTCTATTAAAAAAAAATCTTAATTCTTCCAGTACAGTGATCCCTCAACTTACAATGGCCTCAACATACAATAGTTTCAACATACAATGGTCTTTTCTGGACCATTGTAAGTTGAAACCAGACTCAACATACAATGCTACAGACAGTCCAGATCTGGGACACGTGTCAATGGCTGGAAGAACCGACCAATCAGAATGGGCATTTTACTAGTAAAACCCCTGTATTCCTGAAGCGTATGCACTGACTGGTGTCTGGTAGCGCCTCCTACAGTACAGGGAGGTATTACATGTTCTGTACCAGGGTTAGCTTCTCCTTTGGACACCAGGTGAGGGCGGCTCCATGTTACTTTTTTAGGACACTGTGTACTGTACAGGACCCCGAAGAAGCTCCTGTCCTCTAAATAGACCAGTGTTTCCCAAGCAGGGTGCCCCCAGCTGTTGCAAAACTACAAGTCCCATCATGCCCGGACAGCCTTTGGCTGTCCGGGCATGCTGGGAGTTGTAGTTTTGCAATAGCTGGAGGCTCCCTGCTTGGGAAACACTGACATAGACAGTGATTACAGCTCCCAGCAGATCTTTATTACTTTTCTATGTAAGGATTTGCTTTATCTATTTAGTTATCTACTTATTTTTCTTTAATCCTCACTTTTTCCTATTTTTGGAGGACATTTTGGTGCCTTTAGAACCAATTACCAGGTTTCCATAGAGTTATGGTCTCAACATACAATGGTTTCAACATACAATGGTCGTCCCAGAACCAATTAATATTGCAACTTTAGGGACCACTGTACTTATTAGCTGTTGAATACTACAGAGGAAATTATTATTATTTTTTTATGGTACACAGTGCTCTCTGCTGACATTTTAAGAACTGTCCAGAGTAGGAGAAAATCCCCATAGCATAACATATGCTGCTCAGGACAGTTACTAAAATGGACAGAGATGTCAGCAGAGACCTCTGTGTTTCAAAAAGAAAAAACATTTCCTCTGTAGTATACAGATCCTAAAAAGTACAGGAAAGATTAAGATTTTTTAATAGAAGTAATTTACAAATCTGTTTAAACTTTCTGGCACCAGTTCATTTAAAACAAAAAAGTTTTCCACAGGAGTACCCCTTTAAGTTGTAATGGAGCAGTCTGTCTCTCTGCTTCATTTCTTACAGATTAACTATACATTGCCTGCTTAAAGGAAAACTCCAGACCATAAAAATTGTCCCCCATACTGCCGGCAGTAAAAAAAATAAAATAAAGATGTACATACCTTCCTCCGCTCCCCCGGGGATTCCGGTAACCGGCTCCGGTCTCTGCCGCAATCCACTTCCTGGTTGCTGGTGGTCGGATGAATCAGCCAATCACCAGCCGCAGCGCAGTCCGACTCGGCCGGCAATAGTCTGAGCGGCAGTGTGAAAACGTTTCAGGACACAAAATTCTTCACTACACGGCACCTGCGGCTGGGGCCGAAAACGTCACACTGCCGCTCAGCCTATCGCCGGCCGAGTCGTACTGCGCTGCGGCTGGTGATTGGCTGATTCATCCGACCACCGGCAACCAGGAAGTGGATTGCGGCGGAGACTGGAGCCGGTTACCGGAATCCCCGGGGGAGCGGAGGAAGATATGTGCATCTTTTTTTTTTTTTACTGCCGGCACTATGGGGGACAATTTTTGTGGTCTGGAGTTCTCTTTTAAGTTTTACATATATGGTCCTTCTATGATGAGTACATAAGCCCACTAGATGTAAAAGGGGTTGTCTAGTGAAAAAGTACTGAGACCACTATGACCCCCTGCAATCTCCAGAACGGTGCCCTGGCTCTCAGATCGCATGCTGCAGCCGCCACATCCTCCATTAATTTCTCTGGGAGCACCGCAGATACCCAAGTGCCGTATTCTAGTATCTTCTATAGAAATAAATTGTGTCATTTGCTTCTTACACTTTCTCTGAGAGGCAGGGCGCTGAAGATTATAGGGGTTCCTGCAGATGGACCCCACGTGATTAGACACAAAAGGGGGAGACTTATCAAAACCTGTGCAAAGGAAAAGTTGTCCAGTTGCCCATAGCAACCAATCAGATCGCTTCTTTCATTTTGCAGAGGCCTTGATAAAAATGAAAGCGGCAAGCTGATTGGTTGCTATGGGCAACTGTTCCTCCTGACAGGTTTTGCTAAATCTCCACCATAGTGATAAATGTTTTTTTTTCAGTGGACAGCACCATGCTTTTACTTGCTACATGTAGGTTTTTGAAAAGCGAACCTGACATTGTCCACATATCTGTAGCACCCTAGACTGTTTCACCATGTGGAAAACCTGTGCAAAAAAAAAAAAGCCGAAGTTTGCAAAAAAATAAATAAAATTAAAAAAAGGCCAAAGTTGCCCATAGCGACTCGTTTTGCACCAAAATAAAAATTTTGGGGGGAAAAACAAAAAACAAAACTGCATTGCCTCATCCACTTTTTTTAATCAAGTTTTTGCAGCTAACCAAAATGACTAATTATTAGTCAGCTGCAGAGCAGTGGCCTGTTTCTAGGCATGCTGGGAGATGTACTAGTTGTGGATCTGCTGCAAAGTCATAGGCTGTATCAGGGCATGCTGGGAGTTGTAGTTATGGTTTGGGTTCAGCTGTACAACCATAGGCTGTGTCAGGGCATGTTGGGAGTTGCACTTCGTTACTTACTGCAACTCCCTGACAGCCTGTGACTCTGCAGCTGAACCAAACCTACATCTCCCAGCATGTTGTAGTATACTATAGAGCAGTGGTCTTTAACCTACGGACCTCCAGATGTTGCAAAACTACAACTCCCAGCATGCCCGGACAGCCAACGGCTGTCCGGGCATGCTGGGAGTTGTAGTTTTGCAACATCCGGAGGTCCGCAGGTTAAAGACCACTGTTCTAGAGCAACATGCTGGGAGTTGTAGTTCTGGTTTGGGACAGCCAACTCTCTGACTTATGCTTTATGGCTTATAGGGAGGCACCCTATTACTGACACAAGGAAGCTGCCTGCTTATACAGCAGTGTTTCTCAAGTGCGGTCCGAGTACCCACAACAGGCCATGTTTTCAGGATTTCCTTAGTCTTTTCCAGGTGATATAATTCTGGTCAGTGAATCAGGCATCACCTGTGAAAGACTAAGGAAATCCTGAAAACATGACCTGTTGGGGGGGTCTTGAGGACCGCGCTTGATAAACACTGTTATACAGCATCCATACAGGCCTAGGTACAGGTGGCACAGATGGAAAGTGCCACACACTGTACACTATATACCTCCAGATCACATGGGCTGCCTCCTGGGATCATTTCCGACTAGAGATGAGCGAACTTACAGTAAATTCAATTCGTCACGAACTTCTCGGCTCGGCAGTCGATGACTTATCCTGCGTAAATTAGTTCAGCTTTCAGGTGCTCCGGTGGGCTGGAAAAGGTGGATACAGTCCTAGAAGACTCTTTCCTAGGACTGTATCCACCTTTTCCAGCCCACGGGAGCACCTGAAGGCTGAACTACTTTACGCAGGATAAGTCATCAACTGCCGAGCCGAGAAGTTTGTGACGAATCGAATTTACTGTAAGTTCGCTCATCTCCATTTCCGACCCATGAGTGGTAGAGATGCCCCATAGAGACATGACAGGAGGCTAAAGTGTACCCACCGGTGACAAGTACTGATGGTGGAGTCAGAGATTTCAGCTGGAGACGCTCTGCCGACACGTGGTACACACCAATTCCTCCCGCTCTGGTTACTTGCTGCTTCCGCTGTACACTTACCGGTTTCCCCTTTGGTCATGCTCTCGTCCCTCTGGTTACCCTATGTGCTACTGCGATGGATGTGTTGGGATTCCCTGGGTTACTTCGTTCCTCTGCCTCCACAGATCCAGGTCACTTCCTGCCCTGTTGGTCAAGGCAAAGTAAACAAAAGCGGCAGTCGGAGCCACGAAAGGAGGGGGAAGACTGTGGCCATGTCCTGCCAGGTAGAACCCAGTTTTTTTTAATCCTGCCCGATGCCCAGAAGGTGTGTTGCTCTTCTGCCCGATCCCACAAAAAGTGTGTCCAAAAATGTTGTCACAGCTTTTAGAGCTAATACCTTCCATGCTATTTTATTACCAACTTGTGCCATTTCAGAGGTTTGCGGGACTGCATTTGATTTTGAGGCCGCTCACCCATTCCCGCAACAACCTCATTACTACCCGCAAGTTTCTTTTATTGGGTCCCAGCTCCTAACGCGACTGATTGTCAAAACTAAACGACACCCAGCCTGCCTCATCCGAAATTTCCTTTAGGCAAAATCCTATAAGCAGCATTTCAGTCAGAATTCAATGAGATTGGTTGTTATGGGCAACTGGTCCACTTTTCCTCTGCACAGATAGTGATAAATCTCCCCCCCATGTGTTCAGTAAACCATATCCAATGAAAACTGATATGTGCATAAAGTAAATGCGATAACTAGAGATGAGCGAACTTACAGTAAATTCGATTCGTCACAAACTTCTCAGCTCGGCGGCTGCTGACTTTTCCTGCATAAATTAGTTCAGCTTTCCGGTGCTCCGGTAGGCTGGAAAAGGTGGATACAGTCCTACAAAAGAGTCTCCTTGGACTGTATCCACCTTTATCAGCCCACCGGAGCACCTGAAAGCTGAAATAATTTATGCAGGAAAAGTAAGCAACCGCCGAGCCGAGAAGTTCGTGACGAATCGAATTTACTGTAAGTTTCCTCATCTCTACTGAGAACGTGCACAAAATAGTTCAACTATGACAAAGTCACCACCACAATTATTACACACTCACAGTTTGTCTTTATTAACGCCAACTTTTTTTTTTTGTTTTTATCATTTTTCAGTTTTTTATTACTCCTTTTTTGTTTTAAAACAATAGCACAAAAGAAGACTCAGGTAAGCAAATCTCAGAACCAAGGCCCACGGCCCTGCCACTATGCCATTAGACTGAACAAACCCAGAATGTGGGTATAACCTAGAAATTAACTAGGGACTGGGGGGAGGAAAAAGGGGAAGAAAACGTCAAGAACGCGAGTACAGCACCTGCACCTTATTCTTTCTAGCACAGGTAAGAAGTCTACAGTATAGATATGCTTATCAAGTACAGTACTAGACAGACCTCCACAATGCAAGCCTCTCCAGTACTGCACCCAGGCCACAGAAGGACAGGGTGCTGGGCAGGAGATTAGTGTGAGGGCACACAACCCCTGATTAAATACTCCTTCCAGTACAAGGGGTATATGTTAGAACAGACAACAGGCAGCCAACAAGTACAACTTTCTGATGTGGGAAAATACACGAGGTAATATAGGACCAAACATGAAGTGAAAAGCCCTCACCAGAAAATAAAGGAGATAAAAAAAAAAAAAAAAGTTCCATCTAAACCCAGCCACCTTCCGTTAATGGCCTTGGCTAATGCACGCTCTGTAATAACTCGTCAGGTTGCGGCCCCCTTAAAGATAACCCTCTACACTGGTGTTTGGTACCTCTACCTCACAGGAGGCAATAGTAACATTCTTTTCCCCTGTCTACTCTCGGGCAGAATAGCCACAGAAAGGGCATCTGGGAGATTCACTGATAGCAGCTTGACGCTACTTCTATCATATATACAGATTTGACTGAGCAATTGAATAAAATCCCTAAGGAATTGTTTGGGGACTGAGCAAGGATCATATGGGAGCTTTCTTTTTCTTGTTTTGCACCAGCTTCCCAATGGGTGGAAAGGGTGTTGAGGGATGAGGGAGGACGGGTACATAGCCTCCCATAGCAGGGGGCCTAGGGTTTAGCCTGTTGGGGCAGTGAGAGAGCAGGCAGATGGGAACCACTGCGCACAATCACACCGTAGAGGAAGGTGACTTGCGCAGCAGTAGATACTGATGCATGGCATCTGCGTCCCTCTTCAGCCAAGCAGCATTCAGTAGGATATTTTCACAGCACTGTTGCACTGTACGTTCAGCAGAGGGCGCTGGGTGAGCATCAAAGAATGCCTGATGAGGAGAGATGAAAAATGAAATCGCATGAGAAACATTAAAACACAGAAAGGTATACATAATCGTGTTGGAGTACTGCTTAAAAGGGAATCAATCTGTTAGCAGTTTAAAACTGGTGCTCTATTGCCCCAGCATTCGGAATGTTTTGTTCCGAACACTGTGTGCGGGCTGCGGTGATCGCGACGTCACGGGGCACACCCCTCGTGATGCCATGCCCCCTCAAAGCAAGTCTATGGGAGGGGGCGTGGCGGATGCCACGCCCCCTCCCATAGACTTGCATTGAGGGGGCGCGGCATCACAAGGGGCATGGCCCTGACGTCACCACCCCCGCATCCAGCATTCGGAACCCCTTTAAGGGAACAAAACACGGATGACTGAGAAGACTGCTGTTTAATACCTGGAATCTAGAAGTTTGAGTAGTCTTTTTCAATGCAGAGAGCTCACTGTCCCAGATTTACTACTGCAAATGCGCCAGAATTTTGGTGCATTTGCACCTCAACCGACCGGATTTGACTTCCGCCACATTTACTACGCCTTATTGACACTTTTGATATCACTTTTTTGCTGGGCCCGAAAAGGGGGCCAGGCCTTAGTTAAAAGGGGTGTGGGGTGGAGGTGCGGCTTTATTTATGAGGCAAGTTTAAGCCAACTTATAGATGGTATAAACAAACTAGATAGTTTTCAGATACAGCAGATTTATCAGCCTCGTACACTGCGATAACTGGCACATTTGAAGCCTAAGTCTGCACTGTTAAAAGAAAAACAAAAAAAAATTTTTTTACAGTTTACGTTAATCTGGGTCCCTGTATTAGGAGCATTTCCGGCCCGTCCAATTAGATGTGATTCGATGGCTCCTATGGCAATTCGGAAGACAGCAAGAGTGGTCAATCACGGATAAGGGGAGGGACCAGGACAGCTCTATGCACTGCAGTTTTCTGAGCAAAAACCAGAAGTGAATACAGGTGGAAAGAAGTAACAATCCTTCCTTTATACACTGCTCAAAAAAGTAAAGGGAACACTAAGATAACACATCCTGAATGCGCTGACAACAAAATCACAAAAATCAATGGAAATCAAATGTATCAACCCATGGAGGTCTGGATATGGAGTCACACTCAAAATCAAAGTGGAAAACCCCACTACAGGCTGATCCAAATTTATATAATGTCCTTAAAACAAGTCACAATGAGGCTCAGTAGTGTGTGTGGCCTCCACGTGCCCGTATGACCTCCCTACAATGCCTGGGCATGATCCTGATGAGTGGCAGATGGTCTCCTGAGGGATGTCCTCCCAGACCTGGAATAAAGCATCCGCCAACTCCTGGAAAGTCTGTGGTGGATGGAGCGAGACATGATGTCCCAGATGTGCTCAATCGGATTCAGGTCTGGGGAACGGGCGACCAGTCCATAGCATCAATGCCTTCCTCTTGCAGGAACTGCTGACACACTCCAGCCACATGAGGTCTAGCATTGTCTTGCATTAGGAGGAACCCAGGGCCAACCGCACCAGCATATTGTCTCACAAGGGGTCTGAGGATCTCATCTCGGTACCTAATGGCCGTCAGGATACCTCTGGCAAGCACATGTAGGGCTGTGCTGCCCCCCCCCCCCAAAGAAATGCCACCCAACACCATTACTGACCCACCGTCAAACCGGTCATGCTGGAGGATGTTGCAGGCAGAACGTTCTCCACGGCGTCTCAAGACTGTCACATCTGTCACATGTGCTGTGTGAACCTGCTTTCATCTGTGAAGAGCACAGGGCACTAGTGACGAATTTGCCAATCTTGGTGTTCTCTGGCAAATGCCAAACGTCCTGCACAGTGTTGGGCTGTAAGCACAACCCCCACCTGTGGATGTCGGGCCCTCATACCACCCTCATGGAGTCTGTTTCTGACCATTTGAGTGGACACATGCACATTGTGACCTGTTGGAGGTCATTTTGCAGGGCTCTGGCAGTGCTCCTACTGCTCCTCCTTGCACAAAGGCGGAGGCAGCGGTCCTGCTGCTGGGTTGTTGCCCTCCTACGGCCTCCTCCACGTCTCCTGATGTACTGACCTGTCTCCTGGTTGCGCCTCCATGCTCTGGACACTACACTGACAGACACAGCAAACCTTCTTGCCACAGCTCGCATTAATGTGCCATCCTGGATGAGCTGCACTACCTGAGCCACTTGTGTGGGTTGTAGACTGTCTCATGCTACCACTAGAGTGAAAGCACCGCCAGCATTCAAAAGTGACCAAAACATCAGCCAGGAAGCATAGGAACTGAGAAGTGGTCTGTGATCACCACCTGCAGAGCCACTCCTTTATTGGGGTGTCTTGCTAATTGCCTATAATTTCCACCTGTTGTCTGTTCCATTTGCACAACAGCATGTGAAATTGATTGTCAATCAGTGTTGGTTCCTGAGTGGACAGTGTGATTTCACAGAAGTGTCATTGACTTGGAGTTACATTGTGTTGTTTAAGTGTTCCCTTTATTCTTTTTGAGCAGTGAATAACCTGTAAAAAGTGGGGGAAAAACAGTTTGTCAATAAAAGTATGAAGTAAAAAATAAAATTGCCCCTTTCCCAATAAAAGCCCTGTATTATAAAAAAAATATATATATATTAATCATATACATATTAGGTATTACCACGTCTGTAATTATGTGTACTATAAAGCTATAATGTAAATTATCCTACACGGTGATCGCCGTAAAAAAAAAAAAAAAAAAAAGTGCAAAATCCACCAATTTTAATACAAATAGCGGAATAAAAAGATCAAAAGGTAGAATGTATTGCATAAATGATACCAATAGAAAGTACAGCTTGTCCCGCAAAAAATAAGCTCAAAGAAACGATACCAATTGCTTACCTTGATTTCTGCAGCCATCTTATCACTAGCAAACCCATCCACAGAAAGCTTAAGGACAAAAGCAAGAATAATGTTAGCCACAGAAAGCTGCCAATGCCATCATCATGTTAACAAACACCACACTAAAAGCAAAAGTCGCCTTACTTTTATAAGTCGTGAGATAAGGAAGCCGCCTTGGTACCGGTTATACAATTCCTCCCAGTTGTCCTTCACAAAGTTCCATGCAGACTTTCTTCCTTGCTTGCTGGCTCCAGCGACTCCTCCGATTACAGACACTGTGTCCTGTGGACGTACATCATCCTAGAGATCAAGGAAGAAAATCATCACTACAAAAGGACTTGTTGGTCACAATTATCTTGTTCTTCACAAGCTGCAGTCTCTTGACAAGGAAACTAGGGTTAATAGTTGTATTCTGTTCAGAGAAACACAGAAGCAGCCACAGTGGGGAATGGGAGCTACAATAAGACTTACCGAAAGCGAGAAGGTTAACACCTTCTGGATCAACTCTGTGGGAGAAATGGCTCCAAGAACCCTCTCAATTCGATTCTTTTCCTCCTGCATGTCGGCTTGCTTGTGTAGCTAAAAGTTGTAATGTGGAAGATCGTAATAAGTATGAGAGCAGGTGCTGAATAGTCCTGCAATATTTCTAAATACATTTTAGAAGTCACATGATGTTGCAAACATTCTCAGTATTCTAAAGTTCTGAGGTACTATGAGCTATGATTGGATAAGGTTGCTACCCCCCCCCCCCCCCCTTTCAGCATTTCCTGATTTTGGACTTCTGCCAGGCCAGCAGGAGTCCAAAGTCTGTACAAGAGATGGGGGGGAAATGTCCTCTGGACAAGTAGTGGAATGAGAGAGCCCATTTAAACGACTCCATCAGCATAAGAATTTATACACCAATAGGAAATGACTTAGAGACTTAATAAAATGTGGCTTTCATAGATATTACTGTTCGTGTGACACTCATCAGGCTAATCGGAGTGTCTGAGCCCTTCTCTATCCGACTCTGTTTAGGTACCTGTGTAAATGAATGAGTGTTTGTGAGCTGTGGTCACTTTTGTTGGTTGTTTGTCCATAAGATCATTGCAGTGTTGCTCGCTCCGCTAGTCTCATTTGGGACTATAGTATAAAATTGATGTATTCTAATGGACACTTTTTGCACTTTGCCCCTTGCAGTGATGCATTGCACGCTTATCCTATCTGGCTTGACATTGTGATTGTTTTAATTTAAAAAATGCAACAATAAAATCTATTACTACTACTCTTTAAACTACTCCACCAGTAAATGAGTATCTTGCAGTTTTTGACCTCTAATACAGCGATGAGAGGAACATTTACTGATGTTTACTGATAATGCAAAAAGCTGTTTTTAAAGGTGATCAAACCGATGAAAGTCAATAAAATAACTCCATAAAATGTGGTCCCCTTCACGGTCACATTGTGATGACCATTCAAGTCACTACAGGCGAGCCTTCTCTTATAAAGGGGTACTCCGGTGAAAACCTTTTTTCTTTTAAATCAACTGGTGACAGAAAGTTAAACATATTTGTAAATTACTTCTATTAAAAAAATCATAATCCTTCCTGTACTTATTAGCTGCTGAATACTACAGAGGAAATTATTTTCTTTTTGGAATGCTTTCTGATGACATCACGAGCACAGTTCTCTCTGCTGACGTTATTATAATAATAACGCTTTATTTATTGTTGTCCTTAGTGGGATTTGACCCCAAGTCCCCAGCACTGCAAGGCAGCAGTGCTAACCACTGAGCCACCATGCTGCCCTTGGCATACATCTGCTATTCATGGTTGCTAAAATGGACAGAGATGTCAGCAGAGAGCACTGTGCTCGTGATGTCATCAGTGTTCCAAAAAGAAAGGAATTTCCTCTGTAGCAATCCGCAGCTAATAAGTACGGGAAGGATTAAGATTTTTTAATAGAAGTAATTTACAAATATGTTTAACTTTCTGCCACCAGTTGATTTAAAAGAAAAAAGGTTTTCACCGGAATACCCCTTTAATGTTAGTTTCCTTTAACTGCATCTTGGCACTTCCCAGGCTAGATGTATCTCTGATATTGGCCCGCTTGTTTCTCAGGGTGTTTAAATGGTAGATGATGATGGCTTAATGGTTTGCACTGTTGTCAACATTCGCTTCCACTTCACATCTGACCAATGCATATGTATAGAGTTGCAATGTTCTGCCTCTGCCTGCATGGGTTTCCGACAGATTTGCTTCATAACTCCGAAAGCATACTGATTGTGGAATAGGTTCACAATATATTCATAAAAGCAACTCTACAAATAGTAGGTACACACTTTTTAGTTATTAACTATTCTGTCGTCATGCAAAAAATGTATATATATTTTATTTCAATATAGTAACATCAGTAGAGTATCTGCTAAAGCTATCCCTTCCCCAATATCGCGCCACACCCCTACCCCTTAATTCCCTGGTTGAACTTGATGGACATATGTCTTTTTTCGACCGTACTAACTATGTAACTATGTAACTATTCTGACTTATGTATTATACATAATGAGAAACTAACCTTCATCATCGTGTCCAAAGTTGCGGTGTCCCCATGCTTCAGAACAGTCACATAAACCTGTTAAACACAAATCCAGATTCAAGTAGATGCTAGAATAAGAAAACAATAGATTAAAAATAAATAAAAAATTTACCGGACTCCTAAGGTCGGCACTGAGCGTGTTCTTTCCATCTACATGGTCCTTAAATCTACGTCGTGCTTCTTCCAGAGTAGGTTTATGGCCAGCCTTTCCCAGCTTTCCTAATACTAGCCCCCTCAACAGTGCATCCAAGTGTCCTATGAAAGAAAAGGAACATAAAATTTAAGAAGCACTCTGGGAATTTGTTTAGCTCATATAGTGCAGGATGAGAGTCCCTTGCATATTCTTGTGTATACACGTTTTACCTTATGTGACAGACATAGGATTTTAGTCCCTTGATTTATATCTTGTCACTGATAGTTTCCTAATGCTGCCTACAATTGTGGCTTTGCAGAGAAAGGGGATGGAGTCTCATCACTGCACTTGCACAAGTCCTAAATGCAGTTAATGTTCTGTCCCATTATACTGTAAAACATTATACAGAATGAAATACAGCTTTATCCTGTGTCCTTTTCTCCTTGGTACTGTTGCTCTTACACATACAATGAAAAGATCTCTATACAGCACCCACAAAAAAACACATCTACAGGTTTTGGAATGACACCCACCCATCCACTCAGTCTAAGTAGTTCACCTTATCAAACCAGCCAGCCATGTAAACCGGTTAGACTCATAAGATGGGGTCAGTTTACATTCTATGTAGTTTTAATGCGTTTCCTTTTTCCTAGTGCATTTGTTTGAGATATTGTAATGAGCAGGAATTAATTTGACCAACAATCACAATCGAGGTCTTTTAATAAGACTTAACCCTTCAGTATATCCGTGTATGCGCTCGCCTTCTATATATTCTAATCTCACAGAGAGCAGCAGCATACAGATAGAGCTGGTGTGGAGGAGAAAGGTCTGCCAGGAGGAATCTGACAGGTGATTGAATCCTCTAGTTCAGAAGAACCCAAGACAGACCACTTCCTAAGAGGCAAACCAATGTAATTTTCTCATGGTCACATGGCCTAGCTACAGTAAAGAAACATATGGATGTAGCTGAGCTGGTATGAAACAAATGGCACTCTAGGTATAGTAAGAGTGTAATTCTACTCATTTATAAAATCAATCATCATTCATACGTTTCTCATCATGACATTTCTTTCTTCCAATAAATGCTTTGTCTAGGTAACCTCTCACCTTTCACCTTTTCTCAACAGCAAGAGATGTGTGTGCTAGGGCAGTCATACACAATTGTTTAGCCTAAAGCTTTATGCCAACCAAGGAACACAAACCTGTCATAAGATCCTTCTACCCTAAGTAGTAATCCATTTAAAATAGTTGCTCGACACTGCAGTCTCTACATGTATAATTCACAGGATGTGCTTATGGACTGCTGCGCTTTAGTTTCCTCCTCTGATAATGGGATTTACACCTTTCTCGTACTATCATCTCCCTTATCGTGCAACCCACCTGTTTTATACATATAAGATGTCCTAATAATATAAATATATTAATTTGGGGGGGGGGGGGGGGGGGGCAGTTTGCAGTAAAGCCTGTTTGGCCACTAGATGTCAGCCCATGTGAAAAGTGCTAGATTTTGTCATTAACTCTTTACATGGCTCGACATGACAAGCAGGCCATACACCCTAGCCTCTTAATATCATATTTTTATGCTTACATTACCCTCACTGCCCACTTTATAATATACACCTTGCTAGTCCGGGATTGAAGGCGTACTCCAGGGGAAATTTTTTTTTTTTTATCAACTGGTGCCAGAAAGTTAAACAGATGTGTAAATTACTTCTATAAAAAAAAAAAAAAAAAAATCTTAATCCTTCCAGTACTTATTAGAGGCTGTATACTGCAGAGGAAATTCTTCTCTTTTTGAATTTTTTTTCTGTCTGACCACAGTGCTCTCTGCTGACACCTCTGTCCATTTTAGGGACTGTCCAGAGCAGCATGTTTGCTATGGGGATTTTCTCCTGCTCTGGACATTTTCTGACATGGACAGAGGTATCAGAGAGCATTGTGGACAGACAGAAAAGAAATAAAAAAATTAAAAAGAATTTCCTCTGCAGTGTATAGCCTTTAATAAGTACTGGAAAGATTAAGAACCCCTTTAAGGTCTATATGGACATGGCCTCACGTAGCTTCAGCAGATTTGTTGGCTGCACATCCATGATAACCTCCAGTTTCCCCATATCCCCACGGTGGGTAAAGATCTGTCCAGAGACATCAGTCATGTACAAGATGATGTGAGCTTCATGACATGGTCCACTGTAGTCCTAAAGGGATGGACATGGTCAGTAATACTCAGGCTGTCACATTTATTGTAGTCTGGCCCCTCTTCCATAGCCAGCACTCTGCTCCACCCATTCGGCCCAGGCATTTTTAATTAGCAGGACACTGTATAAGAGTTTCCTCCTAGCATTCTCCCAGCCCACTGGCAGGGAGCACTTGGTAGGTATTCACATTGGTGTGGTTGCACTGTGGCAGTAATTGTTACTGTGATGCTTTGTCTGTGGGGAGGCCCGGAGCCGGGGGCTTGGTCGGGCAGCAGTCGGGCTGCCTGGCAACTGGGTCACTCCCCCTGTGGGCATGGTGTTGCGGTGGTGGCCGCCGTGCCACCAATGTTGGGTTAGGGACCCACTCTAAATAGGTTGTCTTGACGTGGCGACTGGGCTTGTACTTTTTGATCAAAATGTATACTACCAACCTGTTAGTGATTGAATTTATGCTGAGAAGCAATTAGATCAAAATACAAATCCAGTCTTCCACTGTCCAATTTTGATGACTTGTGAATTTTAGCCTCAGTTTCAGAGATGGTATTCTGTATACCATGGTTGTAACAACTGATTATTTGAGTTACTGCTGATTTTTGTCATCTCAAACCAGTCTGCCCATTCTCCTCGGATATCAACAAGGCATTTTCATCCACACAACTGCCACTCCAACTGGATATTTTCTATTTTTTTTGGACCATTTTCTGTAAACCTTAGAGATGGTTGTGTGGGAAAATCCCAGTAGATCAGGAGTTTCTAAAATACTTAGAACAGACTGTCTGGCATCAATCAAGCCACCTTAGGGTGTGTTCACACTCGAGTAATTCCTCTTGAATTCTCCGCTCCAAATTAATGCACATCTTCTCTGCCCATTGACTTTAAATGTTTTTTTCTGCTGTCCTGTTCACACATCGGAAATTCTGCTAGCGGAATTCCGACGTTGAATTCCTTTCCGCTTGAAGAAAGAACATGTTCACTCTTCAAGCGGAATCCGTTAGCAGAAATACACAGAAGTCAATGGTAAAAAAAAAAAAAATTCCGCCCAACATCGTTTTTACGCGGAAATGGCTGAAAAAACCTTCACTTCTTTCTCCCCCAAGTCCGCGCGCAATTCCGTGCACATCTACATTCCTAAATGCATTGATTTGCTGCTATTTGACTGGCTGATTAACCATTTGCATTAACAACAAATGTAACAGGTGTGCCTAATAAAGTGTCCAGGGAGTGTAATGTTAGCATCTCTATTGGACTGTGACAATCTTCTGTATAGGCATTCAGTGGTTAACCCCTTAAAGGACTCAGGGTTTTTCCGTTTTTGCACTTTCGTTTTTTCCTCCTTACCTTTTAAAAATCATAACCCTTTCAATTTTCCACCTAAAAATCCATATTATGGCTTATTTTTTGCGTCGCCAATTCTACTTTGCAGTGACATTAGTCATTTTACCCAAAAATGCACGGCGAAACGGAAAAAAAAAATCATTGTGCGACAAAATCGGAAAAAAAAATGCCATTTTGTTACTTTTGGGGGCTTTCGTTTCTACGCAGTGCATATTTCGGTAAAAATTACACCTTATTATTCTGTAGGTCCATACGGTTAAAATGATACCCTACTTATATAGGTTTGATTTTGTCGCACTTCTGGAAAAAATCATAACTACATGCAGGAAAATTTATACGTTTAAAAATGTCATCTTCTGACCCCTATAACTTTTTTATATTTCCACGTATGGGGTGGTATGAGGACTCATTTTTTGCACCGTGATCTGAAGTTTTTATAGGTATGATTTTTGTTTTTATCGGACTTTTTGATCACTTTTTATTCATTTTTTAATGGTATAAAAAGTGACCAAAATACGCTTTTTTGGACTTTGGAATTTTTTTGCGCGTACGCCATTGACCGTACGGCTTAATTAATGATATATTTTTATAGTTCGGACATTTACGCACACGGCGATACCACATATGTTTATTTTTCATTTTTTTTTACACTGTTATTTTTTTTATGGGAAAAGGGGGGCGATTCAAACTTTTATTAGGGAAGGGGTTAAATGACCTTTATTAATACTTTTTTTTTTACATTTTTTTTTGCAGTGTTATAGGTCCCATAGGGACCTATAACACTGCAAACACTGATCTCCTATGCTGATCACTGGCGTGCATTAACACGCCTGTGATCAGCATTATCGGCGCTTGACTGCTCCTGCCTGGATCTCAGGCACGGAGCAGTCATTCGTCGATCGGACACCGGGGAGGCAGGTAAGAGCCCTCCCGGTGTCCGATCAGCTGTTCGGGACGCCGCGATTTCACCGCGGCGGTCCCGAACAGCCCGACTGAGCAGCCGGGTCACTTTCACTTTCACTTTAGAAGCGGCGGTCAGCTTTGACCGCCGCTTCTAAAGGGTTAATACCGCACATCGCCGCGATCGGCGATGTGTGGTATTAGCCGCGGGTCCAGGCCGTTGATTAGCGCCGGGACCAACGCGATATGATGCGGGACCGCGGCGCGATCCCGCTTCATATCGCGGGAGCCGGCGCAGGACGTAAATATACGTCCTGCGTCGTTAAGGGGTTAAAAAAACCTGTATCACACAGTACAACATTCTTCACTGTGTCCCTGTTTACAGCAAATAGCAAACTACACTTTCCTATACAGTGTGTGGGGGGGGGGGGGGAGAGGACACTTGGCATATACTGGGTGCATGAGAAGCTATTGACAGATAGGAGTTAAATGTCGAAACCCTCTGGACACCTCCCTACGACGTGTGTGTATTAATATATATTTCTATCAACCTCATAGACATGCACACTTAATAGAAATGATCAAGTGAATTAATTGAGACACTTCAAGCAGCAGTTATAAAAAAAATTTTTTTTAACCCACCCTCTCCAGACTTAGGATCCCAGCCTAAGCGTTGTCCAATCGGTGAGAAGACATCTCTGATGAAACCTTGAATCTCCTCATGGAACTCTGTGTGAGATAAGAGTGTGGACAGGATCCCTAGATTACAGCTCAAGTCGCTCCATACAGTGTAATTAGGTTCATTCACAAAGGCCTCCATCACTTTAAGGACTTCAACCGTGCTGATGATGCCTGCGCGCGCCTGAAGGAGGGACACACATTAATGATGGAGGGAAAGTTTTAAGGCTTTCACCATTTGTAGCAATACAAATACTTAGGGCAAAAAAAAAAGTGCAATGACAATTATCTAACGTCGCCTCCGTACTCACCAAGGAAAACAGATCATTCTGCAGGCCTAGCCTGTCCACAGGCTGAAGGGACAGATCTCTAATACCAGGCAACAAACTTTCCAGCATAGAAGGGCTGTACTGGGTGCGGTAGAAACCAACAGTCCCTGGATTTAACTATGGTGAATGAGAGCACAATGAAGCATGTAAAAGAAACCGGGAAAAACAATAAATCTGCAGAGTCTTGAGATATAATGCAATAGGCAAGTGTTTCCCAACCAGGGTGCCTCCAGCTGTTGCAAAACTACAACTCCCAGCATGCCCGGACAGCCGAAGGCTGTCCGGGCATGCTGGGAATTGTAGTTTTGCAACAGCTGGAGGCACCCTGGTTGGGAAACACTGAAATAGGCAAACAAGAGTTATTACAAACCAAGATGCATCTTCACCAAAAACGTGAACAATTGTGAAAAACAATTGTGGAAAAAAAAAATTGTGAAAAACTCACAGTTGGCATAGTTGTAATTTACAAGTCCTACCATCAGAGGACAGTACTGTTCAATCCTTGCTTTGGTGACATCACTGATAGGAGTAGGCTTTCACGACCTGCGGCTAAGACATACAGACACTGTTCCAGTTATGCAAGATATTCAGGCTCACCTTAACCCACTGGTCTGAGGTCACACCTTCTAGAACAACAGTCATCTCTGGCTTGTCCATAAGAAATCTCAATTTAGCCGACGCTGGCGATTCACTGGTGCAGATGCTGATCGGTACCATCCAAAGGGGACTCTCCTCACCTGAGCGAGGGCAATAGGAGGATGTTATATGGAAAGAGGGGCTGGAGGCTTACCAGCCAACCTATCATCGGGAGAATAAAGGAGATAAGAGAAATAGGAAGAAAGAAAGGTAGGATAGCTTTGAGCAGCTCCAGAAAAGCACAAGTGAGACTACAATGACAATACTGGACAGGTGTGCAGCATTGTCAGCAAAAATGTGATCGGGTGAGATGGCTACTGTAGCCATGTTTAGGGTTGCTCATGGACTAGAAGGGGCAAGGAGGTAGCCTGGCAAGCCTTACCATTATGCGGCCCACTGGCACAGAACTTCCTTTGAGACAGCTTTAATATTCGTGTGTCGTCTTTCTGAAAAACAGAAATATTATAATCATGTTCTTCTCATACCGCCCTATTATAGTCATGACATAAAAAGGTGCTGTTTATTTTTTATACATCCCTTTCCCCCATGAAGAGAGGTCATCCAGGCCCAGACAAAAGTACTGCGGTTAATTTCATCAGGAATAGTCGGCCATTTTTGTTGCACAAGAAATGTACAACTACATGGTGGTCATTTGGATGAATTGTCATCCATGTAAATATAAAGATGGCCGGAGTCCACTAGAAGAGGAGCTGCTTGTACATAGGAGCTCTTAGCTGAGGTGAAAGGGATTGTCTTTATGATTAAAGGGGTACTTTTTTATTTTTTTATTTTATTTTTTTTAAATCAACTGGTGCCAGAAAGTTAAACACATTTGTAAATCACTTCTAATAAAAAAATCTTAATCCTTCCAGTACTTTTTAGGGGCTGTATACTAAAGAGAAATCCAAAAAAGAAATGCATTTCCTGTGATGTCCTGACCACACTGATTTTTTCCTGCTCTGGACAGTTCCTAAAATGGACAGCAGAGGTAAGCAGAGAGCACTGTGGTCGTTACATCAGAGGAAATGCATTTCTTTTTTGGATTTCTCTTAAGCATACAGCCCCTAAAAAGTATTGGAAGGATTAAGATTTTTTAATAGAAGTGATTTACAAATCTCCAGTGCAATGAAGGAATAGAAATAATCGGCACTCACCGGTCTTCTCTAAAATCAGCTTCTTTATTGAAATATACTCACAACATGAAATGCAGTCAGAGAAAGTGATCAGTGCAGGGGGGGTGGTAAGTAGTAGGCGACAAATTCTGTTTCGCTCGTTACACGAGCTTCATCCGGCCGGATGACGCGCGTGTAACGAGTGAAACAGAATCTGTCGCCTACTACTTAAACCCCCCCTGCACCGATCACTCTCCCTGACTGAATTTCATGTTGTGAGTATATTTCAATAAAGAAGCTGATTTTAGAGAAGACCGGTGAGTGCCGATTATTTCTATTCCTTCATTGCACTGGAGATTTGAACCTTGCTATTCTATCAGAGCACCACCACATCTCTGGATTTTCCTTATCGAGTGTCCGTCCAATAGTCCGGCTTAGGCTGGGTTCACACTACGTTTTCTCCCATACGGGAGCGCATACGGCAGGGGGGAGCTAAAAGCTCGCGCTCCCGTATGTCACCGTATGCGCTCCCGTATGCCCTTCATTTCAATGAGCCGACCGGAGTGAAACGTTCGGTCCGGTCGGCTCATTTTTGCGCCGTATGCGCTTTTACAACCGGACCTAAAACCGTGGTTGACCACAGTTTTAGGTCCGGTTGTAAAAGCGCATACGGCGCAAAAATGAGCCGACCGGACCGAACGTTTCACTCCGGTCGGCTCATTGAAATGAATGGCATACGGGAGCGCATACGGTGACATACGGGAGCGTGAGCTTTTAGCTCCCCCCTGCCGTATGCGCTCCTGTATGGGAGAAAACGTAGTGTGAACCCAGCCTTAGCCAGTTATAGCAGTGCCGAATATCACACCTTTGTCTGATTTACAAATCTGTTTAACTTTCTGGCACCAGTTGATTAAAAAAATAATAAATAAATTAAAAAATAAATAAAAAAATAAAAAAAAGGTTTTCCATGGGAGTACCTCTTTAATGGAGAACAATAGCAGTCATGCAACGCAAGGCTTTATGTGACAACACGGATTTCAATCATGAATGTGTAGTTACCTGCTCTGATTCCACATAGATCAATGGGAAACCCATCTGCTTGGTCCACGTACTCATTACTGCAGCAATCGGCTTCCCACTGGCTTGCTCAAGTGACTCCCATAGGTCCTCTGCAGAAAAGAGCACTCATTTTACAGCTGTGCGAGGGGAGCTGAGTGGAAAAGGGAAGGTAGGTTTGGGTGGAGGCATCACTCTAATGTGATTACTGGTAAAAAGATGACGGGGACTTGGAATACCTGTAGCAGCATTCTTTTCCTGGAATTTGGTGAGGTATTGGTTCATGCCTTTTCGGAAGTCCTATACAAGTTGAAGGCAAATTAATAGAATATGTTCTTAAATGATAATCGTTATACTAAGAAAGTATCAAGAAAAGAAAAAGCACATATCAGGCACTCACCCGGCATTAGGCCAAAGAAGGTGCTTTATTCAATGCTGATGGGGTTACAGCAGTTCGGGTCGGGGAAAAGTCTGAGCTCAGCTGAGCTCGTGGGACGACTGTTCCGTTTCGCGGGTTGTCCGCTTGGTCACGCCCCACGGGCGTGACCAAGCGGACAACCCGCGAAACGGAACAGTCGTTCCACGAGCTCGGCTGAGCTCAGACTTCTCCCCGACCCGAACTGCTGTAACCCCATCAGCATGGAATAAAAATATTTTTCTCCATATAAGCGCACCCCCGACCCTGCCGCACCACCCGTCCAAAAGCTGTCACCCAAGTCTTACACTGCACCCGCAGAATTATATACCACACTATAGTGCCGGCTTTCTGTCTATCGTATACTACAATACTAAGAAAGTAGATGAAAATTTTAAGCAGCACTCCAGGAATTTTCATCTCAGACCGCTTTCTTTCTACAGCACAATGCTGTGTTGGTCTTGCTGCCTGGCCATGTGACTGAAGCAATGACTGTCTAAATCCCACAGCCGCCACTTTATGGATTGGAAATCACTTCCTCAATGCACCTCTTAGAGATGTTCAACGTGAGCCTCCGAAATGCATAAAATGACTTCCGGTCCACACAGAAGTCACTCTGGGATTTAAGCAGACACGTGGGCAAGAGGGACAGGAAAGGCATTGTATTGTGGAAATAAAAGAAAGCAAGAGAAGGATTAGCACTGCTGTTTACCTATAGATTATTATTGGCAGGCAGTATAAAAGAAATTTTCACAGGTCCCATGACTAGACAGGTTCAGGTCGGGAAACCTGCTACTGTCAACACTTTGTAACAAAATGTTAAGGGTGAGGAAGTTTCTAGCCAGGGGAAACGAAGCATTACACGTCATCTATAGACAATTATGGCCCAATACACAAATGTGCTTGTTCCTCCAAAGTGTGAATCTATCGGGGAAATTTAGCATTGTCTTGTAAAAGGGATGGGACACTATGGAATTTTTTTTTTTTAAACATCTGAATGATTTCAGTATGTGACATACTGTTATTTTGATAGATGATGTTTGCCCAATAATCTAGAGATTTCTACAGATAGGAAAGATAGAACAATCTAGGAGGCGGAGGTTCCGAAATATCAAAAAAACAAACAAAAAAAAAAACGCAGAAATAAACAGTATAAGAGTATGCCACCTACTGTTTACATTAATTTGTTTAAAAAACACTTCGGGTGCATTAACACCCCGATTTTTTCATATGGCTGACTGATCCAGCGGGAAAATTTCTAAACCGGCAGCTGCTGTATCCCTGCTGGACCGGCGCCGTATCCCATTCATTTAAATCAGCTGACCGGAGAGTTTTATTGCCAGACTTAAAACCGCGGCATACCAAGGTTTTCAGTCGAGCAACAAAACTGGATACAGTGCAAAAATGAGCCGACCAGAGTCACTATCTGACTCCGGTCAGCTGATTTATATGAATGGGATACGGCGCCGGTCCAGCAGGGATACAGCAGCTGCCAGTATTGAAATTTCCCCGCCGGATCCGGCAGCCGTATGAAGAACACATAGTGTGAATGTAGCCTAACAGAGGGTGGCCAAACCCTTCACCAGAGGATTCCTCTTTATTATATTAGTTTATGGAAAGATGTGGTTTTAAACTATAAATATTAGATGCAAACTATATTTCCGTTCCCGAGAAGAACATTTACAGTGCTCACATACACCTAAAGTACTGGTCCACACACTGTGGCTGAAAGTTGTAATTAAAACAAAAGCTGGAGCGTCACAGGTTGGTGTTTTCCATTCTAGAGATAACACTCTTCCACCTTTGCTTTTTAACAAGGTGCAGATAAAGGTATAAATAGTTACAATTATTGTGGTATCACCTAGAAAAAACAAACTCACAAAGGGTACTGGTGGAGCCGAAAGGAGTAGCAATCAGACGAACATCCAAACAGTTACCTAAACTGTACGGGCAGCTTAACTCAAATTTTATAGCAAGCAAGGGGTTAATTTACACTCCATATTTACCTCATCTCCGATGTAATCATGCAGCATACGGATAACAGATGCTCCCTTGCTGTAGGATATGGCATCAAATATTTCATCCACTTCAGAGGGATGGCCCACATTGACCTACATATAATACATAAAAATAAACATGTAATGGTACTTATCACGTTTAGGCATTAGGGTGTAGTAAATGCTTTTTATCAAAAGGTGTTATTAAAGGGGTTGCCCAATGTGGTAAAAAGATCTTTTTGTCCTCGTAAAATCTCTCTCGTAGCCTTCATTGGGGGACACCTTACTGATGGGTATATGCTCTTGCCACTAGGAGGCGCCGACACTAGGAAAAAAAAAAGTCGGCTCCTCCCTGGCAGGATATACCCACCCACTGGAAGTGAGGTAATCAGTTTTGTCAAAGCAGTAAGAGAAGCCAAGAAGAGACAAGTCTGAAGGACCCTAGAAAGGAATCCTGGGGAAACACTCGAGAACCGGAAAAGGCTATCCAGACAAGAATGAAGACATAGGTGTGTGCGGTGTCCCCCAATGAAGGCTACGAGAAAGATTTTACGGTGAGTACAAAAAAAAAAAAAAAAAAAATTATCTCCTCTCGGTCGCTTTTCATTGGGCGACACAGAGACCATGGGACGTACCAAAGCAGTCCCTGGGGTGGGAGGAACACCATCAGAAGAAGGGAATCAGTCTGGAAACTGAACCCCATCCGGCCATAAGACTCACGGACAAGACCCTGGGCTAAGGTAACAGAGGCCTGGAAAGGAGCATCCGGCAGTTCCCACTGTCCATGGAGATGAAAAGGGACCGTCCTTAGAAGAGACTCTAAACCAACAGGCCACAGAGAGACAAGAAAGGGCGATGTGGAGACCTGATGAGCCAAACCAACCTGGAAGGAAGTAGGAAACCAACTACAAGAAGCACAGAACCAGACAGGGAGAGCCCGGTTGGAAACAAAAAAGGAAAAGAGAATCCCATACAGCGGACCAACTGAAACCAGAGAACATGGCGAGAAAGCGCCAGGGAGAGCCGTAGGCAAACCAGTCAAGGTGAAGACCAGAAACTTCAGGAAAAGAGAGACCGGAGAGGCATGGTGCAGAAGATCTGAACCAAAAAGCTGTAGGCGCCAAAAACCACAATCCCAGGGGCACAGCGTGAGCACCCAGGTAGAAGAGCGGACTCAGAGGACGACACACAGGCTGAACAGTGGTAAGGAACCACATCCATGCAGCAGCCAAAAATTGGCCCGACTGGAACAACCCGGAAGACCGGCTTGCCCTCCAACCCCGGAGTATATGGACCCCGAATGAGGAAAAGTAAGGAGTAACCTGGAAACCCAGAACAGTCAACATGGAACTGGAGACTCAAGTCACCGGGCAGTATCCCACTTGTAGGGGGGAGCAAACCCCAAAAAACATGAAACGCCCCTAGTGGAGGGGAAAACAAGGGGAGGTGGAGATGAAACTAAGTCACTAACCGTGCCAAGCTTCCTGATCCCTGTACCCCCTGTGGAAGGGAATTTCCCAAAAGCACCATGTACCGTAGGAGCAAAGAAATGACACCATACGGTAACAGATCAAAGTACTGGGTGGACGTAGCCCCCAGGAACCCTGAAAAAAACACTGAGGTACGGAGGAGCCATTTTGTGTCCCCAGAGGGAGCTGAATACTGGACGCTGGGAAGATACAAAAACATGACTACGAATGCAAGTAAGAAGCACATGCAGCAACCTACAGCGGTGGGAGGAAACACCCCATTGGGGCAAAACCTTGGACCCTGCGGGAGAAAAAAAAAAAAAAGGGGCGGCAGATGGCGCGGCCATCGTTCCATTAGGGCCCATGCGAGAAGAGGTGCTCACCTGCCGCAGACCTGCGGAAACAATCACACAGGAGGGCCAGAGCACCTCCTAGTGGAAAGAGCATATACCCATGGTCTCTGTGTCCCCCAAAGAAGAGTGACCGAGAAACCCTACCTATCTTACGTCTGTTTCCTGCAATCCACTTTTAACCTGTTTCCTGTTCCTATTAGGCCCTACAGGGACCATCTCTTATGTGGGCTGTAATGGTGGACAAAACGTAAAGAAACAAGTCACCAGCTTGGACTCTCACAGCTGCAAATCTGACATCTCTTGGTCCTCGCTGCTGAACCCCCACAGAAGCTGCCGGTCAGCCAGTCACTGACAGGCGGGTCACCATGCGGCCAGTGATTGGTTAAATGAGCTGTTCCTGCAAAGCAGACATGACAGGAACCTGCAGTGAGCGACAGGGAACTAGAAATGTTAGATCTGCAGCTACAGGGGATCAAGAAAAGTGGTAAATATGTATTTTTTTATTATATTAGTTTCTAAATTTGTTTCTGGAACTGGACATCCCCTTTATTAATACATTCACATAGCGATCGTTTATTATAAAGAAAAGACACAAAACCTCAGGAAGTAAGTGGCAGTACCTCGATGGGGTGGCTATTTTCCAGTGCATCCAGTTCTTGAGCGCGAGTATAATCAGCTGAGACAAATTGGGTCCATATATCATATTCTGGGAAGCAATGGTCTACACAGAGGTATTCAATCCACGATGCAAAACCTTCATTTAGCCACAAGTGGGTCCACCATTCCTGCCAAAAATAAGACATAGTAGATTCTGCAACTGCACGTTTATTGGACCAGACTGCTACAGGATACACTAATGAACTTACTCTTTCTTTATACCGTATATACTCGAGTATAAGACGACCTGAATATAAGCCGAGGCCCCTAATTTCACCTCAAAAACCCAGGAAAAGTTCTTGACTCGACTATAAGCCTAGGGTGGGAAATAAATCATTCCCCCCCCCCCCCCCCCCCCCATGGCATCATCCAGACCCCGTCATCCTTTCCTCTCACCCCCCCCCCCCCCCCCCAAATCATCACCGCCTGTCAATCCCTTCATCAGTGGTCTTCAACCTGCGGACCTCCAAATGTTGCACAACTACAACTCCCAACTTGCTGGGAGTTGTAGTTTTGAAACCTCTGGAGGGCCGCAGGTTGAAGACCACTGCGGCCTTAGTCATCATCCAGACCCCCCTTTTGTTTTCTACTCACCTCCCCTCGGTGGAAAGGGAGGGTGAGCTGTTCCAGGCCATCTATGTTGCAGGGAAGGTCCGGTGGGGAGGGTTAGTCGTTCGGGGCTGTCCATTTTCACCGGGGGTGGGGGGGGGGGGCCCGACTACTGACGTTGCCTTGACGGTGACACACAGGGACATTCATGCGCGTCCCTGTTGTCGTCGTCAAGACAACGTCACTAGTCCTGGGGCAGGCCCGGAGTGCGGAGAAGAGGCCCGGAACGACTAACCCTCCCCCTCCCCACCGGACGGTCCCTGCACCATAAATGGCCCGGACCAGCTCACCCTTCCTTCCCACCGAGGGGAGGCGAGTAGAAAACTAAAGGGTGGGGGGGTCTGGATGATGACGAAGGCCGCAGTGGTCTTCAACCTGCGAACCTCCAGAGGTTTCAAAACTACAACTCCCAGCATGCCCAGAAGGGATTGACAGGCGGATTGACTCGAGTATAAGCAGAGGGGGGCGTTTTCAGCACGAAAAATCAAGCTGAAAAACTTGGCTTATACTCGAGTATATACGGTATATCTGGTAATCTATTCTGCATTCTTGGGTCTTTAAATCATTTATCCCTCTGTATGCCTATTGCAAATGAACGTTTTTCTCAATGACTGGCAAGTGGCTGGGCCCCATTTGGTATATTGCTAGGGCTGTATAAACCACTGTTAGTCAAATAAAATAGGTTCTACAAGATTCTGCAACCTTCTATGGTTCTGCCTCATTGGACTAATACAGGTTCTCCAAACAGTGAAATTTGCTGTAAAAATCTGCAGCAAGAACTGACATGCTGCGGACTCAAAATCTTTACCACAACATTTCACATGCAGATAATTTGCTTAATTGTATATAGTTTACTGCAGCTTTTTGTCTGCAAATCCAGATGTAAAATCTGTAGCCTTTCCAATACCTGCGAACATAACCCAACAGCCATAACCAGTACATATAACACTGGAGATGATGGGGGGGGGGGTATTATGTGCAAAAACATCAAGATGCAATAAATTCTGAATTTTTATTAGTAATAAGAAAATTATACCCTTCATAGAAAATTCAGTAGATATTGCTAAATAATTGCTAAATAATCAGTACAAATCTAAGATGACTTAACAAAAGCAATTTCCCTTATCCCCAAGTATACAAGCTTTATCCCTGCAGTGCTGTAGGTGTCCCTGCCTGCAGACATTTGTTGTGAATTGTTTTTGGAATGTGCATTGCAGGAATGAAGAGTGAACAGAACGTACCATAGTAACTAGGTTTCCAAACCACTGGTGTGCCAGTTCATGGCCCACAACCAGTGCCACCCACTGGCGAGAGGAAGAGCATGAGTTCTTAGGATCGATTAGCAAAGCTGTCTCCCTAATAAGGAAAAAAAAGGGGAATTATAAACACTGTATAAATGAACAAGTCTAAGTTAGCTGCTTTAGTGAGCGTGTATGTGAATAACCACCCAACCATTTCAATACCAAGGAGGTATGTAATCTGACCATTGAGAATTCGCCAAGCCTAAAGGCTATAGTTCATCATATGGTAGCATATTTAAATGTACGGTGTCCATTTTAGGACATAGTCACTCATCAGCCGTAACTCCGTCCTCCGTCCGGTGAAACGGCGTCCTGTCTCCTCCCTCGGACCAATCGCTATCAGTCGCAACTCCGTCCTCCATCAGGTGAAAGGTTGTCCTGCCTTCTCCCTCTCACCAATCGCTGTCCTCTTTCAGCCACAACTCCCTCCTCCCTCATCCGAAACTCCCTCGTCCACAACGCCGTCATGCCTCAGACTATTCTCCCTCAGGCGCAACTTCCTGCCGCATAGCAGACGCTGCACAGCATGTATAGCAAATTCGAAACTGTATAACTTGCACGAATGTACTACAGACACTACACGTGCTACAGAGTCTGTATAGCAAAGCAGACATTGAATAGCTTGTACAGCAGAACCCATATAGCAGAGAGCCAACAATGACTCGGCTCTGCTACACGGCAGGAAAGTTTTTCGTCTGAGGGATGACCGTTTCGGATGAGAGAATTCAGGATGACAAAGGAGGAGGGAGTTGCGGCTGACACCTGACTGAGATTGGCCCGAGGGAGGAGGGGGGGCACAGTTTCATCTGAGGGAGGACAGAATTACGGTTAACAATTGACGATGTCCTAAAATAGACACCGTATAAATGGTCTCTGTCGTTTCAAACAACTTCCCTCATTGTGATATCCTATGTGATTTCTAACATACCTGTAAATCCTTCATTTACCACAAAGGACTTCTTAGCCCAGAAAGCCAGAAAGTCTTGTCCAATATATGTCTCATTTCTTTGCAATCTGCTGTTTACAGCCTTAAAGGGTACCTTTCATCAAATAAACGTTTGATATATTCTAGATTAATGTATGCAGAATAACTTCCCAATAGCATATTAAAAAATATGCTTTCTATTACATTTTTCTCTTTGAAAAAATGACCACTAGGGGTCTCCCAACCAGTCCTTTTTTTTTTTTATAGATTTCAGACTCATTCAGGAGTCCTAAATATGAGACTGCAGCCGGAACACAGACAAACTCACCTGCTCACTGCCAGGGAGCAATGTTGCGCTTGTCTTTGTCCCGGCTGCAGTTTGAGATTTAGGACTCCTGCATGAGACTGAAATCTATAAAAAAAAAAAACGACTGGCAGGGAGACCCCTAGTGGTCATTTTTTTCAAAGTGGAAAATTAAATAGAAAGAAGCATATTTTTTGATAACATGCTATTGGAAAGTTATTCTGCATACATTAATCTAGAATATATCAAAAGTTTTTTTTTGATCAAAGGTACCCTTTAAGGGAAATTCATAAAGAAAGGGCGGGGCTTACAGGTTCAATGCAGGGGAGCCTGGACAGTGTATGTGCAAACAGTCTGTCTGCCCCCTCCAGAGCTTTCACAAGCTTGAAATGGTAAATGAAGGCTTTTTCTTTTATCTCTGACCACCCATAAAGTTCTGGGAAGCTATCCCATGTGAAGTTTATCATCATTCAGCACTATGTAATAACATAGCAGAGAGGAGTAGGTGCTGTTCTGTGATCGACCAGAAAAGCAAGGGAGTAACTAACAGTGTGTGTACTGCTGGCAAACAGCCCAAGCTCTAGTTATCAAAATGGAAAGAATGACCTAAAGCTGTGTTCCATGGAGTGGGCTCTAAGTGGCTCAATAACCACAGCAAAATCACTTAAACTACTTTGTTAGCTCTCTAAAGAGCTAATGTAACGCACCCACCCAGGTTTTTATTTTTTTAATTAAAAAAATACAGGAATGCTTTTGGCGTTTGCTTTCTTATGATCCCAATTTTCTCAACATACTAACTGGGTATGTGTCATTTTTGTTTTAAAATTAAATTATTTGTGCTTGTCAAAAATAGGATTATTATCTCCCAATGGGGGAGATTGATCAAAACTCATGCAGAGGAAAAGTCAACCAGCTGCCCATAGCAACCAATCAATTTGCTTCTTTCATTTTTTGAAAATGAATATGAAAAATATAAGCAGTAATCTGATTGGTTGCCATGGGCAACTGGTCAACTTTTCCTCTACACAAGTTTTTATTAATCTCCCACATTGTCCCAGCATTGAAAGGGTTCCCTTAAAAGGAAATCTGTCAGTAGTATCACCTGCACTAAACCTTTCACACAGGCTTGTAGTGCGGGTGATGCTGATTAAAACGGTACTCACATGGTCATGATTCGCCCAGCCGTCCCACCGCAAATCTATTTATGCTAATGAGGGCCTTGGGGTATGGGCAGAGCTCCGATCCGAGCTTGGGGAAACGCTGACGTCATCCTCGCCGGGCGGACGTTCCGCCCGGCTCATCAATATTCATAACCCCCCTCCCTGTTCCTTCGCCCGTGTTAGTGTACAGCGCATGCGCCGCTTACTGTGTACTCCCAGAAGCAGCATTCCCTTTGGCTTCACTGCAGCAGCCATCTTCGATAAGTACACAGTAAGCGGCGCATGAGCTGTACACTAACACGGGCGAAGGAGCAGGGAGGGGGGTTATGAATATTGATGAGCCGCGCGGAGCGGCCGCCTGGCCAAGACTACGTCAGCGTGCCCCAAGTTCGGATCGGAGCTCCTCCTATGCCCCAGGGCCCTCATTAGCATAAATAGGAAAACGCAATTTGCGGCGGAAAGGCTGGGCAAATCTGGACAGTGTGAGTACCATTTTAATCTGCATCACCCGCACTATAAGCCTGTGTGACAGGTTTAGTGTGGGTGATACTACTGACAGATTTTCTTTAAGATTCCCCTATATTTAAAGATTAAACATTAAAAGTTGTATTACAAGAACAATGAAGTTATCATAAAACAACTGTGCATACAGATACTTATCCTATGACACCAGCAGCTAACTCTGGGAAGAAATGCAATGTGGCTGACATGGCTGCTTTTATAACACACACTTGTGCAGTGATAACACTAAGTGTATCTTGCAGATTTGTACAAAAAATATGTTCACATCATCCCCAGGATAAATAAAACTAAAATAAAAGCATTACTGAAGATGCAAGAACACATTCCACCAAGTCTGAGATCTTGAGATAAATAGACCATAACAAAGCCGAGATCATAAGTAGTAGTTTGATCTCAAAGTGTAATGGAGATCTTTTGATCTATAACCCCACTGGAAGGAAAGTGGCACAGAAAAGCAACAAACCTACCTGTAGGTGACCAAGCCCCAGTTTTCCATGGCTCCTGTGAAAACAAATAGAAGGTGAGGGATGGAAGCACAGCAATGACCGTGTCATCTGTACATCAGGCCAGTCAGTGGAAACTTTACCAGCTGCAAAGTCTGCAATCGCGATGAGGTCAATCTTGGGAAGAGGGTAGGGAACATTGAAGTAATCCTTATAGAAAGGCAGAGTTTTAGCAGCAACCTAAAATGGGTGACAGATAAAAATGGTTGGTGGTAAACTTATTAGGTAATCTAAATACACACATAAAAAAAAAAGCCCACCAGAATTTACCTCTAAGGCGAATTTTCCTTGCTCTGCTTTTCCAACTGGCGTATAAACCCGAACCAGAATTCCATCGGCAGATCGTGTCTCTACAAAGTCATACTCCCCTACCACAAAGGCCACGAGATAGGTAGACATTACAGGGGTGCGTGCAAATTTCACTTCCACCAGGCTCTCATCATCAGGGTATGGCTTACGCTCAACTAGGTTCTAAGCAACATAATATGAAGATGCAGATAAAGAGGAAAGATATAAACAGTAAATGAAACACAAATGAACAGCCTTAAATATACACATGATGATTCATTTATGTTGGCGTTTGCAGAGATTCATGCACAAATTCATTCATCCAAATGGACATGCGTTGCACATGCTGCAGAAACAATTCCATTTGGATGAATGAAAGTGATCAATATTTGTAAAAGCATTTTCAACAAATCTGGAGCACGTTAATGAATCCTTACAGGGACTGTGCAATAAGGAATATCTCTTATTGGACAGCTACTTAATACCCAAACGGAAAATATTGCCACAAAATAGCTTTTTATAGTAAGGCATTCATTTATATAGTGGTCCCTCAAGTTACAATATTAATTGGTTGGTTCCAGGACGACCATTGCATGTTGAGACCATAACTATGGAAACCAGGAAAAAGTGAGGATTAAAAGAAAAGTAGATAAACTAATATAGATAAAGCAAGTCCATATATATATATATATATATATATATATATATATATATATATAAATAATAAAGATCTGCTGGGAGCTCCAATCACAGTATGTAGAGGACAGGAGCTTCTTCAGGGTCCTGTACAGTACACGCAATGTCCTAAAAAAGTAACATGGAGCCGCCCTCACCTGGTGTCCAAAGGAGCAGCTAACCCTGGTACAGGTAAAGAGAAGTACCTCCCTGTACTGTAGGGGGCGCAAACAGACAGAAATTCAGTGCATACACTTCAGTAATACAAGGGTTTTACCAGTGAATGTCCATTCTGATTGGTCGGTTCTTCCAGCCATTGACACGTGTCACAGATCTGGACTGTCTGTACATTGTATGTTGAGTCTGGTTTCAAGTTACAATGTTCCAGAAAAGATCATTGTATGTTGAAAATATTGTGAGTTGAGGGATCACTGTCTATAATAGCTAGAATGTAATGCTTCATTTCTCCTCAAGTGGGCACTGCATGAATAGTGTACGGCTGGCCGCTGCTTTCCCCGATTATTGCAGCCAGAGAGGCTGCACTGTTGATGATGGTCTGTGGATGGCATTGCAGCTCTATCCCATGCAAGTGAATGAGCAATGAAAATCCATCAGCTCCTAAATGCTTGGAGTACAGGTTATGCAGGAAAAAAAACATTTTTTTTATGTATCAACTGGCTCCAGAAAGTTAAACAGATTTGTAAATTACTTCTATTAAAAAATCTTAATCCTTTCAGTACTTATGAGCTGCTGAAGTTGAGTTGTTCTTTTCTGTCTAAGTGCTCTCTGATGACACGTGTCTTGGGAAACGCCCAGTTTAGAAGCAAATCCCCATAGCAAACCTCTTCTACTAATTATCTTAGGAAACCAAACACAGTATATCAAATTAGTATGGTTAATCATGACCTGTTACTGTTGCAGGGTCCAAGTCTTGGAAAAGAGGTGCTCTGAAAACACTTCTTGAATTGCCTCAAAAAAGCCCAGGGTAGACCTCTACTTTCACTACTTTAGGGTACGTTCCCACACGGCGTATTTGCTGCGTATTTGCTGCTGCGTATTTTATTTTCCCTGTTGAAGTCAATGGGTAGGAAAATACGCAGCACCAAATACGCAGCAAATACGCAGCAAAATACGCCACGTGGGAATGCACCCTTACAGTGTATTTTTGTTTGATGGCGTCTATGATGTGCCGTGTTCTCATGAGGACAAAGTGTTGGGGAAGTAATGTTACTTAATCTTTTGTTGTCTTACTAATCCCTCAGTCATCAGTTATGGGTGGAGGTCACCTTTCATTGTACAGATGATACAATGAGTAAAAGGGTATGATACACTTGAGGATTTAACACAAAACTTACCATGTTTGACAAAGCTACTCGATCTTTGGGGACAATCAAAATGACGTCAAAGGTTGCCTTGATAGCTGGTTCATCCCAACAAGGAAAAGCTCTTCGTGCATCTGTGGCCTGTAAATATAACAGATCAAATCTATATCACAAAGAAATATTAGAACAATATAAATGACAACAAATAGAAAGGCACTAAAAAACATGAATGTGTCCAATGTTTATGGTGCATCCCTATGGGGCGGAAGTGCTGCATATTTTTCACAGTATTTCTAAAGGTAAATCGGCAGTGATGACTAAATCTTTCCTAAAGAGACCTGGAGCTGGGATATACCACCTGCTGTGGATAGATGGCGGTTCCAAAGGTTGGACTCCCACTGACACACACCAGATGGCTTTTCATCACTGTGAGGGTGAATTGCAGCACAGTTACATTGAAGTGAATATGGCCAGCTCCTCTGTTAAAGGGGTACTCTGGCCCTAAGACATCTTATCCCCTATCCAAAGGGCAGGGGATAAGATGTCTGACAGCTGGGGACCCCCACAATCTTGGCGGTTGGTGCAATTGGTTGTGATTTCTTCCAAAGGGTTAATGTTAGCTGTTATATTTCTGTTTCCTGTCCTTTGTGATTTCTACCTAAGGGTTAATGTTTGCTGCTCTGTGTGTGTTTACTGTTCCCTTTGTCCATATGTCTGATGAAGCGCAAAGGCGCGAAACGCGTTGCATGTTGGGAAATAAACGTCTTGAACAATTACCTCCCTGTGTGGTCTCTCAGCGCCCAAACTATCCATCTCCTGGAGGTTGTTAGCTGCTTGATGCTTTCCACAGGATAGTAAACACCAAGCTGATCATTGGGGATCCAACGACAGAGGTCCCCTTCCAAACCCAAAAATGCAGGAAAATTCTCCCCAAAAGGAATGGAGCAGCAGCACACATACGCAGCCAGAGCTCCACTCATTCTCTATGGGGGCTTACAAACAGACTCAGACAATTGAGCTTTATCAGAAACGGCAGGGGTACCAGTGATTGGACCCCACAGATCAGTTATCTTGTTATCTCCTAACGTGTGGATCCAGGAAAAACTTAGCATCTTTGGATAACCCTAAGAACTTCTTACAGTCACTACTATGCTACAGCTTCCATGCTGCTTTCCTCTTCTTGTTTATGTTTAAGTGACTCCGCTTCAATTTCTTTGGTGTTTGCTTTTCTTGCAAGTATGGTTAAAATGTAAACACAAACTTTTAGACTGTATATCTCCATTCAACACTAGGAGAAATAATATATAGTCTGAGGGTACATTCACACGTACACAGATTAGATGCGCAGGATTTTCTGCTGCAGATTTCAATGTAAACTAAATGACTGAGCACAGCTTCTAATCTGCAGTTACAAATCCTGCATATAAAATCTGCTCAGGATCCTGTATGTGTGAATGTACCCTAAATGTAACAGTGTATCCCATAATTAGGTTTTTGAGAGCCAACTTGTGATTCTCTCCACATTTCCTTACCTCAAACTGAGTGACTGCAGCATAGCGCGTTTCTCCAGATGCTGTGGCATATTTGCTGCGATAGAACCCTTTCATTTTATCATTCAGCTCCCCAACAAAGTCAATCTTCAGCATCCCGGTACCTACACAAACAAACGTGCATCAAACCAGAGCATTGGTTACAGAGAAAGTCCCTACAGAGTCTTTTTGCTAAACAGGGAATTAAGAGACACCTGACTCCAAGGGTACAGCTTCTGCTTAAGAGAATAACAATCTGAATTGACCCCATTCACATCAGCAGTGGAGCTCCGTTCACTGAAACTGTCAAAATGTTGCAGAGGTGTTTGTGTTTTATTTTTCTTTATAATTCTTTATTTTCCATTTTTACCATAAGCAAATAAATGCAGATGTGTTTTCACCAGTCAAATCCTGCAAAATAACCAACACAGCTGGAAAAGTAGATTATTATAGTCAATAGGTTCTATCTTTGTCCGTTGTGCAACAACCATCCAGCTCAGTTTCTGCTGTCAGGAATGGACTGAGGGAGATTCGGTGAAGATGTAAATTAGCCTTAGTGAGAAGGCCCTGAATAGGTGTCTGGGGACTGATAAAATTACGAGTCTGTGCTTAAACCCTTAAGGACTCGTTTTTGCATTTTTCATAACAAAATCATAACGCTTTCAATTTTGCACCTACAGACCCATATATAGTGGCTTATTTTTTGCGTCACCAATTGTACTTTGTAATGACATCACTTATTTTATAACAATCTGCGGTCAAACTAAAAAAATAAAAATAAAACACATGCTATTTTGTTAATTTTGTGGGCTTCAGTTTCTACGCAGTGCACTTTTTGGTAAAACTGACACCTTATCTTTATTCCGTAGGTCCATAGGGTTAGAAGGATATCTAATTTATGTAGGTTTTATTTTATTTAACAATTTATAATTAAAAATTATAATTACATGCACCACAACTAGTATGTTTAAAATTGTCATTTTCTGACCTCAATAACTTGAATTTTTCTGCATACTGGGCGATATGAGGGCTCATTTTTTGCGCCATGGTCTGTAGTTTTTATTGGTACCATTTTTGTTTTAATGGGATTTTTTGATTGCTTTTTTTGGTATATGAAGTGACCAAAAATGCACATTTTTGGACTTTGGTATTTTTTTACATGTACGCCATCGACAGTGCGGTTTAGCAAACCTTATATTTTAATAGTTCGGACATTTACACACTTGGCGGTACCACATATGATTTTTATTACATTTTATTTAAAAAAATTTTTTTATTAGGGTTAATTCACTTTTATAAACTTTTTCTTTTAACACTTTCTTTTAGTCCCTAAAGAGGACTATACCATGCAATTATTTGATTTCATATACTGTTCAATGTTATGCCATGCATAGCATTGATCAGTGTTATCAGTGCTCTGCTGTTCCAGCCTGCAGAGCTTGGCTGGAGCATCAGAGGACTGATCGTACAGCAGGGAGGCAGGTAAGGGCCCTCCTGCCGTCCTCTCAGCTGATCGGGACATCGCGGTTTCACCGCGATGGTCCCGATCAGCTCTAGCGGCGTCTTTAATGTCTGGCATCGGCTCGATCGGCGGTGCCCGCCATTAACCGAGTCTTGGCTGCAGTCGGGACCCAACGGGTTTAAAGCGTGCTCAGCTCGTGAGCACGCTTGAACCACCAGTAACGGGACCAGGGTGTACAGGAACGCCCTGCGTCCTTAACAACTTAAAGGACATCTGCAGCAATAACAACTTATCGGCGGAGGATCGCTGGGACCCCCCGCGATCTCCTAAACAGGCCCCGGCATTGCCACTCTGTGATAGTGGCTAATGCACGTAGCGTCGACCTCACTGAGGTCGACCGTACGCCCCCCTTCCCATTCAGCTCTATGGGAGAGTCGGGAAGGCACGAACACTGCATCCCCACCTCTCCCATAGAACTACATGGAGGAGGTGTGTCGGCCGTGGCTTCATGCTGCGGCCGAAACGGCTCCTGCACGGGAGAGCCACGGCAGAGCAGTGGCCCGTGCAGGAGATTACGGGTGGGGGGGTCCCAGCGCTTGGACCCCCTGCAATCAAACATTTATTCCCTATCCCGTGGATAGGGGATAAGTTGTTTTTGCTACAGATTTCTTTTAAGTCTGCAACCTAACCAAGACTGTAATCCCAGCAGCAGACTTAATAAAATACTCAGTGTACAAAAGGAAATCTCACAATGGAACTGTTAGCCACTTTAAAAGCCAACCACAAAGACATGAAGACTGTAATATGTTAGATCAATGTCACATAAGGTCCACTGGATGCTGTACATAACATTAGGCACATTGAAGCTTAAAACAACATCAAGTCCACGTGCCACTGGACGAATAACACCCAAAGGTTTTGCAGAAGATTTTTCTTTAGGTTTCTTAAATTAAACTTACCCTTTTGCAAAGTACTAGGGAAGGACAGTGTGACTTTCTCATCTTCATTCTGATAGTTAAAACCTGTGGCATGAATCTCTGCAAGAGAAAAAGGGAAATCAGATTAGACGAACGTGAAGAGACATTAAGCATCAACCCTAATAAGTGTTTTCACGGTTAACCCTTAAAAATTGATTGAGACTTGAGAACATATTCAAAGCAATGACAATGTTTTACAAAAAAAAAATTATAATAAATAAAAATAAAAAATAACCAGATCTAAAGGTGCACTCAGACATGTCTGATTTCTGGTGTGGATTCCTCTCCACAAATCTGAAGTACATTACAGTAGAATAAGTAGAATACATGTGGATGGAGTCATCAGAAAAAGCAGTAGCAGCCACATTTTTTGCACACAGAGCATACTGTGGGTTTTTATTGTTTATGTAAATTTCATTCCTTTGATGTAAAAGGGTGAAATCCACAGTGAATGCTCAGCATGATCTGCAGCTAAACAATTTGCCATGGATATGTCAGAATGTTGTGTCATAATGAGCGTTATAAATGTATACGTAGATAGTAGTAGTCCGCTCACCCTGGTAACCTTCCTGTGCTTTGGACTGTGCTGGGCAGCACAATCATTACTGAGGAAAGGGTCCAGTACAGGCCCAACCATAGTCCATAGTTGTAAGTGGTGAATAGAAAGTCACCTTTGTTTCACGAAAAGTGTGACTTCCTATTTACCACTAGTATATGGATTTTAAACAGGACACATTTATTGCAGCTTCTGCACTGGATATTTTGTTAAAACATTAAGTCTAGGGATTCAGAAGTGGTCCAAGCAGTAATCTTCAAAACAGACGTCCCTTATCCACTCAGTGAATGGAATGAAATTGTGCATGCCCCTGCCATCTCCAGCCTGGCACCGCGGCCTTCTGACCATTTATGTTCAGAATGCCAGCTGTGCTAGGCTTCAGGTGGGCGTGGTCTTCACTCCACTGCTGTCTCAGATTTTTCCCAGCTTGCAATGCGGTCGAGACCTGACTCACTAGTCAGCTGATGACAGGGAGCCTGTCTGCTTCAATGGGTGGAGAGAGCAATCTGCAAGTAATGCAACAGCTGGATGCACCCTGATTGAAAACCACAGGTCTGCAGCTCATTTATGTTTCAATGGGTGGGAAGGAGGAAAATGTTATCATGGGATTTGTAGGCAAACAAGGAAAACTTAAAACAGGAAATACAAGAAAGCTAGCCACAGTTTTATGGTAACCTTATGACATAGCCATTTAGCCCAAGACAAGCGCAGATCCTTCCTAAGCATGTCCATTACTGTCTGCCAGGTACATACTAAAATCACCTTATGCTGATAACCCCTTTAATGTCTATGGAAGATATATGGAGGAGGAGTGACGGCTGTGGTCTGGCACGAAGCGGAGTTTGCTGTGTGAATGCAGATTACCGGTGCGCGTGGCCGGAGATCGCAGGGTGCCGGGCCGGAGACATCTTATGAGTCCAGACATCTATTAGTTTCTCCCTTTCACCTCTAACAAGATAGCAGCTAGGGTGTACTGACAGTCAAGAGGACCACACAGGCAAAATCTAAATGTCATCAAATCTGCAGACATGTGAACATACCCTTAAAAGGGATTCTGTCATCCGTGTCACCTGCACTAACCTGTTGTCCAGGCTTGTAGTGCAGGTGAAACTGACAATGTGTAGCAAGTAAGTGGAAATACAATTTGTGGATGTGCAGTTATGTTTCTGTTTTTTTGGGAGGAGGGGGTTCCCAGGATCATGCATGGTGATGTTCAACCGGCTTCTTCCTATTAACACCTCCTCCTGTGTGCTGAGCCTCCTTTGCTGCAGAATGGAGCTCCACTCTGCAGAATCTCAGCACAGGGAACCATGAAGATGCCGGCGAGACGTCACAGTGCACAGGGAGCTTGGGAACATTTCCAGTAAACCTGTACAACAGTTCAGTGCGGAGGACAGATTCCCTTTAATAAATATGACAGATAGTGGTGGCTTTGTTGGATTGCCTGGGGGTGCTGCTTGCTGGAGTTGTGTGCGCTGGGATTGGGGGGAGTCTCCCTATTGGAATATGAGTATATTAAAACCTCTAGTTTACTGCTTGTGTATATTCCTGCTCCTGCAGAGGGAAGAGACGGACTGTTTGCATGTACGGTGGGTGGGGGGGTTTATTGTTGGGGAAATGTTTTCGTATGTTTAAAAATGGTTAAACTCTTAATAAAAATATCTGATTTAAAAAAATAAAAATAAAAAAATATGACAGATAGGTGTGCAGGTGAAACTACTCATAATCCAGAAAAGCCAACAGTCTACTATGAGCCAGTCTGCAAAAAATGTCTTCACATGTCTAGAGCAGCGTCTTCCAACCAGGGTGCCTCCAGCTGTTGCAAAACTACAACTCCCAGCATGCCCGGACAGCCAACGGCTGTCCGGGCATGCTGGGAGTTGTAGTTTTGCAACAGCTGGAGGTACCCTGGTTGGAAAACGCTGGTCTAGAGGACAGTCTCGCAGAAAAGTTAGGGTATCCTTGGGTATCCCCAAAAAAAGGAGCTTTTATTTGCCTGATCTCTGACTCCAGATAAAGTAGTGGGGTCAGTGAAAATGAGGGAGAGGCAAGATGGGTGCCTTCTGGGACTGTGCCATCAAAATGTGTAAGAGGAGAGGGGTACTACTATTCGAGATGAGCGAACTTACAGTAAATTCGATTCGTCACGAACTTCTCGGCTCGGCAGTTGATGACTTTTCCTGCTTAAATTAGTTCAGCTTTCAGGTGCTCCCGTGGGCTGGAAAAAGGTGGATACAGTCCTAGGAGACTCTTTCCTAGGACTGTATCCACCTTTTCCAGCCCACGGGAGCACCGGAAAGCTGAACTAACTTATGCAGGAAAAGTCATCAACTGCCGAGCCGAGAAGTTTGTGACGAATTGAATTTACTGTAAGTTCGCTCATCTCTAACTACTATGTGTACTGCTCATATTTTTTACTCCCTGTCCCTTTAAATCCTGCAGCGCGTAACTGTACAAATGAAGCTCTCTCTATAGCCCGAGGAAATCGTTCTAAACACATATTTACCGCTAACATAAATTAAAAGGGAGAGCCATGAAATTAAACATGCATTTATTAGATCTTTACAGGAGCAGAACATTCGTACTAATATTACTGCTGGCGCAGGCCTCACTTCGGCCTTATTACAGAGCAAAATAAGGAGCCGAGTTTCTGCTATTATCAGGCGATCATCAAAGCCCACAGGTCCCCAGACAACAATTGCATCAGCATTACAGCACTGGATCCATGTGCTCCCTATTCTACTGCAGACTAGAGAGATACATTCCCTGGGTTGACATCATGCAAGTATCTCTGAAATAAGGACATTGTCAGTATTGGCAGAGTAACCTGCTGAAGAGACTGGCACCGAGCCTGCTGGTGATTGTAGACTAAGCTGGCATCAAAAGCGGCGCTGAGATTATACCTGGCACTTTAGGACCTACTATAAACTCATGTCAACACAATAAGATAGATATCATGTGAGACAGATCCCTCAAAAGCTAAATAAATTGTTCACTGCTGACATTGTAACCTAAGCTGCGCACTGAAGACTTCGCCAGTGTGTTGGCACTGCAATGAGTCCGACATGTCACTTACACAGAAGTGTCAGCACTGTATGGCGGGTTCAAACTACTACACAATCAAGGGGGGGGAGCGATCAATGTAAAATGATGTAAGGACTATTTTACTACCCAAGGTGTTAGTGTATATTAGATATATGCATTTTTTTTTCCACCAAAATGTGTGACCCCAAGGTGGCCACACATTTTCTGACCTACGAATATGAGAGGTCATTATTGCTGAATGCTCAAAGACCCAGAAAACAAAAATATTTATGGGGAGAGAAAGATTTAATATGATTGATTACAAAAGGCCCAAACCATATGGACAGCTGACCGCTGCATCAGTTGTATCTTCAGTGTACATCTACCTTAATCCCTCTACAATCTATAATTGATCTGATCTGTCATGGCTATGAGGGCTATAACATTGCAAAAAAAAAAAAAAAAAAGTGGAAAAAAAAAGATCATTTAATCCTTCCCCTAATAGAAGTCAGAATCACCCCCCTTTTCCCATTTGAAAATTAAATTAAAATGAAAAATTCCCATTTAAAAAAAAAAATAAAAAAATAAATACCGTCAAACCGCCATAATTTAGTAAAATATTGTCATACATTTTTGGTCATACTGCTCAACATTACCTGAGACCCTACCTTTGCATCCATGGTTTATCAATCCCCTTCTACTGATAACGCCTGTCTGCGGCAGGCTCTACCAATAGAGGACAGATATATCAATGCTGTACAGATGTACAGTTTTGCTCTAATGATTGCTCATACAAGACCCCTAGGGAGACTAGAGTAAAAAATTAAATAAAAAATACAATCAAGGTTTTACAAAAATAAATGAACCCCTTCCGTGCATACAAACTGGGGATCATTGTAAAAAGACTGAGCTGTAGAATTGTCAGTTTAAATTTTATTTCACACAATTCAATTTCTGCTTTGGTATATTTAAAAATTTTATAAAAGGCATCATAATAAACTACTGTTAGTACCGCAAAAAACAAGCCCTTATATGGGTCTCTAGATGGTAAAATAAAGAAAAAACAAAAACACAAAAATTAAGACTGGTCTGGTCCTAAAGGGGTTATCGAGGTTATCCAGTAGGGATGTCCTGATACCATTTTTAAGACCGAGAACGAGTACCGATACTTTAATTCTAGTACTCGCCCATACCAAGTACGAGTACTTTTATTTTAAAGGGAATCTGACACCAGGGTGACCCGGTTTTTGGTGCCGCTTACCGTGCTGATATGTGGGTCCTTGTTGTGTGCAATGGAGGCGGCTGCTGTAGTATGAGCCAAGATCTCTCTCTTCTCCATTGGACAGAACAGGGAATTTGCATTGGTGGCGAGACCGGAGCAATAGCGCTGATCTTCACATGGTGAGCAGCGATAGAAACCGAGTCACCTGCACCATCTACCTATATATTCAAGTTAGTGCAGGTGACTCTGCTGTAAGATTGCCTTCAATATTAGTTAGTATCCCATTGTAGGTAGTATAGATAGTTGCAGATATTAGTAGCACCCCCCCCCCCCACCCCCTGTAGACCGCAGCCCCCTGCAGACATTAGGAGCAGCCCCCCTGTAGACCGCAGCCCCCCTTGTAGACAGTGCTCCCTCTTGTCCCCCTTTTAGACAGCATTCCCCTTGTAGACAGCAGGGTCCCCCTTGTAGGGAGCAGCCCCCCCCCCCCCCCCCCCCTTCCATCTTGTAGACAGTGCTCACCTGCGGCTGTCCTCTGGTGTTGCCGCTCCGCTGTCCCGTTCTCCCGATGGCATCATGGCGTCCTATGGAGGAGCATGTGACGTGTATGTCTGCTTCCCCCGTAGCGTTACACTAGGCGCAGGGGACGAGGAGTGACATGTGTGTCACATGCTCCTCCATAGGACGCCATGATGCGATCGGGAGAACGGGACAGCGGAGCGGGGGCCGCACAGCAGCAGGTATCGGACATGGTTTCAGGGACATTAAACGAGTCCCCGATACCATGCAAATGCCGAGTATCGGCCCCGATACTAGAATCGGGAGTCCCTATCATACAGACAAACTTTTTTACATTTAGCAGTGCCCAAGGTGTCAGGAACCCTATTGCCGGTCTCTTTCACTCAGACCTTGCTTCTGTATGCAACAACAGATGGCATATAAGCAATTCACAGTGGGGCGTAATGTACATGATGTGATCCACCGGCCGTCTCTGTAACGCGGAAGCTTTTCTTCTCACATTCACATGGGGGCCAGTCTGTTCCTACAAGGTAGATACAGCGGGAGACTAATCTAATCCGCATGTCCCTGAACAGGCCCCTGACAGAGGATCTGCACTCCATTTTTTCTTTACAGTATGATGATTTACAATGTCCAAATCGGGTATAGAGGTAACATGACGCTTCACAGGTATATAGACATGAGCAGCTGTCAGCAGCATGAGAGCAAGAACAGCAGTATACGACAGGACACCTGCTACAGCAGTTTTTCCCAACCAGGCTCCAGCTGTTGCAAATCTACAACCCCCAGCATGCAATAGGCAAGTGTTTCCCAACCAGGGTGCCTCCAGCTGTTGCAAATTTACAACCCCCAGCATGCAATAGGCAAGTGTTTCCCAACCAGGATGCCTCCAGCTGTTTCAAATCTTAAACCCCCAGCATGCAATAGGCAAGTGTTTCCCAACCAGGGTGCCTCCAGCTGTTGCAAAACTACAACTCCCAGCACGCCCGGACAGCCTTCGGCTGTCCGGGCATGCTGGGAGTTGTAGTTTTGCAACAGCTGGAGGCACCCTGGTTGGAAAACACTGTGCTAGAGCATTATCATCGGCAAGTGTCAGGGATCTGGAGATGTGACAGCCAACATCTGACATCATGCCATGACATTTAAAAGTCGCACTTTTCCAAGTCCACTAAGGGGTGCCCACTGCAATGCAGTTTACGGCAGGACAAGAATTAAACACATCCATCAGGTTGGTATAGTACGCCAGAATTTTCACATTGACAAGACCGAGCCATTTGGCAGGCAACCAAGGAATGTCTGTGGCAAGACTAGACTTGTTAAGTGCTGGTGGGAGAGGAGCATGGAGGGCGGTGTGTGAACGGAGCCTGTACACAGACCGTGAACCAGCGCGAATTTTAAGTGTTTATGTGTAATAATCGCACAATGACAGGCGGTCCCGGTCACAGCAGGATGTAGGTGTGCACCCTAGCACATCCCCCGCAGACCTATAGCGTTGATGACACTAGCGATGTCGGCTTGTACGCTGCAGATACACCATGTTGGACTCTCCTCCCCCCACCACTGACTATATAAATCCAGCTTAGCTCTGCTCTCTGGCACGGACAGAAAGCTCCATTAGTGCATTTGTCTCCTTGATAACAAAATGCACTAATGGCTTGTAAATTATAGCTCAGACCAAAATAATCAAACTCCGAAGTGGTCAACTCGTCATCATCAAGGTTGGTACAAGTACAAGGGAAGCTTTTTGATGCTTGTAAGGCTAGGTTCACACTGTGGAATTTCTGGGCCTAATTTCTGCCGGAGATCGAGTTGGCAGCACTAGGACCGCGTGGACTACATTGCCGTCCCCATAGATGGCAATGCATTTCTGAGCAGATCTCCCAAAAGATCCACCCAGAAATGCATTGCAGTCTATGGGAGCAGCAATGCAGTGTGCTCGGTCCTAGCGCCGCCTGCTCATTCTCGGGCAGAAATTCTGCAGTGTGAACCTAGCCTAATAAGAACTACCAACCTACTGGCGACTAAATCCCCTCAGGGGAAACCCTGACTAAAAGAACCCCTACAAAATAATATTCAAATTAAACTTTGATTTTTACCATCTAAAATGTGTGCCCAGTAGGTTGGAAAAAGCACACATTTTATATGGTAAAAATAAAAGTTAAAATTTTTATATTATTTTGTAGGGGTTCTTTAGTCAGGGTTTTCCCTGAGGGGATTTAGTCCCCAGTAGGTTGGTAGTTTATGAAGTTGGCCCAGAGACCCCTAGGGGAGATTTGTGGTGATTGTAATAAGAAGAATGCTTCCATGCTGCTGTATACCTGAGCTTCAGTATCCTCTCCCGGCCTCATTAAAGGGGTATTACAGGAAAAAAAAAAACCTTTTTTATATATATATATCAACTGGTTCCAGAAAATTAAACAGATTTGTAAATTACTTCTATTAAAAAATCTTAATCCTTTCAGTATTTATAAGCTTCTGAAGTTAAGGTTGTTCTTTTCTGTCTAAGTGCTCTCTGATGACACGTGTCTCGGGAAACGCCCAGTTTAGAAGCAAATTCCCATGGCAAACCTCTTCTAAACTGGGCGGTTCCCGAGACACGTGTCATCAGAGATTACTTAAGACAGAAAAGAACAACCTAAACTTCAGAAGCTCATAAGTACTGAAAGGATTAAGATTTTTTAATAGAAGTAATTTACAAATCTGTTTAACTTTCTGGAGCCAGTTGATAATAGGGATCGACCGATATCGGTTTTTTTAGGGCCGATACCGATAATCTGTGGAGGTTAGGGCCGATAGCTTATACCGATATTCCGGTATAAGTTATCGGCTATTTATCCCCCCTCGACACTGCTGCAGATCATTGATTTAAAGCGGGCGCTTTAAATCAATGCACTGCAGTGGCTTTTGCGGTGCCATAGGCCGCCGCCACCCGCTTCTCCCCGTAGTGTCCGGCGGCATTCCGGGTGGAGGGTGAACCGGTCCGGGCTGTCCTTCTCCGGGGGCGGCGTCTATGCAGCGTACTAGGCCGGAGCCTGCCCGGAGTGGAGATAAGAACACCTGGAGAAGGACAGCCCGGACCGGTTCACCCTCCACCCGGAATGCCGCCGGACACTACAGGAAGGATGGATGGCCCGGACCACCCCCATTACGGGTAAGCTTAATTTTTTTTATTGACTCGGAGGGTGGGGGAGGGGCCCGACCGGTATAGCGGTATGGGCAAAAATCCATACCATGGGAGAAAAAAAAAACGATATCCGGTTCATACCGATATACCGCCCAGCACTACGGTGGGGGGTGCGACGCATTGCGGTGGGTAGGGGGGTTGGCAGCCGCGGGGCGGTGCGGGGCATTATCGGCTTATCGGCAAGGTAATTGCCGACACCGATAATGCCCAAAATAGTGATTATCGGCCGATAATATCGGCCATACCGATAATCGGTCGATCCCTAGTTGATATATATATATATATCTATCTAAGTTTTGCCACACGTGGCCCGCAATGCCCAATGTGTGGCTCCAATCATCTAGCACTGACATGTTTGCATGTGTCCAGGTAGTTAAGAAAAGCATAGCTATGAAAAGCTGAATTGTACTAATGCAGAGATTGGATCACACAGCAGCTGCATGCTCTATGTCAGTGTTTCCCAACCGGGGTGCCTCCAGCTGTAGCAAAACTACATCTCCCAGCATGCCCGGACAGCCGATGTAGTTTTGCAACAGCTGGGGGCACCCTGGTTGGAAAATACAGCGCTATGCTCTGCACCTAACACTGATCTCTTACATGGAGGGCAGCAGTTCACATGCACCTCTCCAGTCAGAGAGAAGAATTACACTGGTCCGAGGAAAGGTAAGAGTTAATAGTACACAGCGTGACTGGCGTCACTGTTGGGGGTCATTATATGCCCGTCACTCTTGGTAGACACAGTCAAAAGCAATATCTAAAGTGAAGGGCCCCAAATGACGTAAAATAAACTGCAAAGCCACGCTGGTGCCTTTTGGCACCCCGGTCTTCTTTCTTTCATAAGCGGACATCATGTGACCACCACAGCCAATAAGCGGCCTTGAGCTGTACTCCATGCGTCACCGCTCAGTGAAGGGAGCCATGATGTCAGAGTACGGTCCCGGACCACTGACTACGGCAGTCACATGATGTTCGCTCCAGAAAGAAGACCTTGATTCTGACGGACTTTGGACCAGCATAGGATAGCAGAGAAAAGGAACTTCATTTGGCATTTTACTGCATTTGGGGCCCTTAAAAAATAAATAAACCCTTTAGGTAAGCAACGAGAGTGAGTTCACATTAAGTTGATCACTATTTTGCATCCAGATTTGTTGCCAATACCAGGTATGGCTGCTAAACCCAGGTAAAATATAATAGAAGGGATAATCCTTTTCTTCCAAGATTTTAGCTTTAAAGGGGTACTCCGCTGCTCAGCATTTGGAACAAACTGTTCCGAACGCTGGAGCTGGCGACGAGAGCTCGTGACGTTATAGCTCCGCCCCCTCATGACATCCGTCCCATAGACTTGCACTGAGGGGGCGGTGGGTGACGTCATGAGGGGGCGGGGCTATAACGTCACGAGCTCCCGTCGCCAGCTCTAGCATTCGGAACAGTTTGTTCCAAATGCTGAGCAGCGGAGTACCCCTTTAAAATAAACCTCGCCAAATGTGCAACAGGGGCAATAAGACCCGATGGGGCTATATGACGTTCAATACTACAAAGAGAAGGAAAAGGAGGGAAATATACCATAATGGTCTCAGATCAGACTAAACTGGAGCCTTTGTTATTGGTACAATGCGACTATCCTTAAATAAAAAAAAGTTTTGTACCCCATTTACATGAACCTGTACTAGAGACAATAATTGTTAAAGAGCCAGTATTGATGTGTGATACGGTACTGCTATCCCATTTTATAACAATTTGAGCATAAAGCGATCCGGAATCTGTGTGCACTATATAGAATTATTATTATTATAGATGTCTTATGGTGTATGATTAAGTGAGCAACCACGACGTGTCAAACTGTTACATGTTCCTTATATTTAAGACTTTTTTTAATGGAATAAATTAAAAGAAAGAAATTTTATCCAACACTTAGAACACTGGACTACTTTTTCTTAAAAAACAACGTTTTTCTCTCAAAAAAACACCGGGGCACTTGTGGATATCCTTGCAGTCTATACCCTCCTACTAGTTTGGTGAGCTGATTACCTGTTTTTCTTGTCTAAATTATTTATCGTCAGCTTTAAAGGGGTTTTCTGGGACCTTCATACTGATTGTCTGTCCCTAAATTAAGCCACGAGCATTAAGGGAAAGTATCATGAACAAAAAAAAAAACTTTCCATATTGACAGATAGGGGATAAGTTTTAGATTGCGGCGGGTCCGAGCGCTGGGGCCCCCCACGATCATCTGTTTGGACCTCCGCCCCCTCCATAAGCTCTATGGGAGAGCCGAAGATTGATGGACGGCTCTCCCATAGAGCTTAAAGGGGTACTCCGGTGAAAACCTTTTTTCTTTTAAATCAACTGGTGGCAGAAAGTTAAAAACAGATTTGTAAATTACTTCTATTAAAAAATCTTAATCCTTCCAGTAATTATTAGCTGCTGAATACTAAAGAGGAAATTCCTTTCTTTTTGGAATGCTCTCTGATGACATCACGAGCACAGTTCTCTCTGCTGACGTTATTATAATAATAATAATGCTTTATTTATTGTTGTCCTTAGTGGGATTTGAACCCAAGTCCCCAGCACTTCAATGCAGCAGTGCTAACCACTGAGCCACCATGCTGCCCTTAGCATACATCTGCTCTGCATGGTTGCTAAAATGGACAGGGATGTCAGCAGAGAGCACTGCGTTCGTGATGTCATCAGTGTTTCAAAAAGAAAGGAATTTCCTCTGTAGCATTCAGCAGCTAATAAGTACTGGAAGGATTAAGATTTTTTTTAATAGAAGTAATTAACAAATATGTTTAACTTTCTGCCACCAGTTGATTTTAAAAGAAAAAAGGTTTTCACCGGAGTACCCATTTAACGAAGGGGACGTGGTGGCTCCCGCTTTGGGCAGGGGTCATGACACGCTCCTGTGCTAGAGAACTGGGGCTCCAAACCGGAGACCCCACCCGCGATCTCAAACCTATCCCCTATCCTTCGGATAGGGGATAAGTTTTAGTTCATGATACTTGTCCTTTGACTAATTAACTGACCAGGCTGTGGACTCAGTGTTACCACACAGCGCCATACCATTAGAAGTGGCTATTCTTGGTACTGCATGCTTTCTGAATTCCATTCAAGTAAATAAGACAAAGCTGAAGTGCCAGACACGTCCTCTATGCACTGTACAATGCTGTACCTGGAAGAGGTCACAGTACTGCAGCTCCTCTAATCATCTGACTTGTGGGGGTAATTATTTGACACAGACTGTCTATCCTAAACCTACACTTTCACAAATAAAGTCCTGGGGGGAAAAAAAAAAAATAGCTATTTTCCCCCATTCTTTGCACATGCTTACAAAGTCAACAACAGGGTAAAAAAAAATCTGCAGTGTGAACTTTTCATCTTAAAGGCATTCAACTCTCTCATAGGACTGGTCATATTTCCGATGCCTCCAGCATTTGGCTGACATCCAGTTTGTCCATACATTCTCAATTTTTTGTGTATCATTACCTCCTATAGGGTGAGGCAGAATGACTATATAATTAGGAATTCACTAGAATAGGCCAGCTTGTTTGGAGGGGTTAGAACAGTGTTTCCCAACCAGGGAGCCTCCAGCTGTTGCAAAACTACAACTTCCAGCATGCCCGGACAGCCTTTGGCTGTCCGGGCATGCTGGGAGTTGTAGTTTTGCAACAGCTGGAGGCACCCTGGTAGGGAAACACTGGGATAGGCTATTAGGCTACTTTAAATGGGCACTCTCATTAAAACTAATTTTTGCTATTGCACTCCTTATGGTAAATAAGAAATCTTTCTAAAGTACATTGTTTAAAAAATTAAAAAAAAAAATGAAGTTTTCTTATGTTGTGTTTAAAAAAAGCTGCCACTAGGTGTCTCCCTACTTGTCCAGAGCACATTTCCCCCCATCTTTTGCACAGACTTTGAACTCCTGCTGGCCTGGCAGACGTCCAAACTCAGGAAATGCTGAGGGGGTGTGTGCAGCCTTAGCCAATCATAGCTCATCTCACACTGAATTGCTCTGGGCTGTGTGTAGCAGAGTGAGGGAGGAAGTTCTCCCCTGTATGGCTTCAGATGAGGTCACGCCTGCTGGGCAACGCCCCTTCCCAGTCTGTGAATCTGACAGACTGAGCAGAAAATACAGAGCAATATCAAGGTAGGAAACTAACAAATAATAAAAATAAAGGCAGGGGGTGGTTTATCATGATGGGGGCAGTGAACTGGGAGGATTATTAAATTTAACAAGATCATGAGAGGTACTCTTTAACAAAACAGTATTCTAGTGTGTTCCTGGAGTGTTCCAAAACACAGAAAAGGTGCAAATCTTTCGACTGAACTCTGTGTTGGTTTAACAACTGCTGTTTGCGCCCTTTGTGGGTTTATCCTACTAAACCTCTGACCGTGAATTACAAGCAATAATTTGCAGTAAATTTGACAGAGCACTTGAATACTGAGAAATCCATAGAAGACACCAATAGCAGCGTTGCATTCACTCATGACTTTGTCTACGCAACAAAAAGGACAAAGACTGTATATTGGTCTTTGGGTAAAGTGCACTTGGAGGAAAATCCACATTCCAAAGACATCGCCTGCCATATCTTGTGTACCGTCATCTTAGTCATTCTGGAGACATGACCGCTCTGCGGGAAGATATGAACGGCTAGGGAAGTGACAGCAGACTGACGAAAATGTAACACTTTTGGTACCGTGTTAGATTTGTACTGGATCGCTTAGGCTTCTTTCACACTATAGATTATTCATCATCCGTTTTCTGTATTGTATAATTTAAAAAACCGATGTATACGGCTGAATAAGGTCCGTCAAAATAACGGGCATATTCATCTGTTAAGACCCGTTATAACATTCGTCATGTACCCTTATTTTATGGCCGTTTTAACACCTCTGCCTACAGACTCCCACAGCCGGGACTACTACTACTCCCATCATGGAACAGACTTGTTTCCATGACGGGAGTAGTAATTCCCCTGACTGCGGAGGCTACATTAGTGTTTGTACTACTACCCCCATAAATGGAATAGACTGTTCCATGATGGTGGTTGTAGTAGAGGGGCTGAGGGATTGATCGCACCGAGTCTCACGTCTAAGACCCAATTCGATCAGAAGTTATTAAATAGGGGAGTGGGCGGCATGCTCCGCTCCCCTGCGAGGTAGGATGTATTTTTAAATTCCCCGCGGGGAGCACTGAATTCCCGGTATGGAGGTGCCATTCAGGGCTCCCGGCAGGGTTTTCAAACTTACACTGTGCCTAATTACTGTATAATCACATATACAGGGGAGAATCATACATATACACATTGGGGGGGGGGGGGGATAAAATGAATATACTTAAGTCAAAGGGAATGTGATTATACAGTAATCAGGCACACTAAGTTTAAAAACCCTGCCGGGAGCCCTGAATGGCTCCTCAGTACTGGCCATTCAGGGCTTCCGGTGGTGAATTTAAAAATACATTGTACATCGCAGGTGAGTTGAGCATGCCGCCCGCTTCCCTGTTTAATAACTTCTGATCGCATCGGGTCTCAGAAGTGAGACCCGGAGCGATCAATCCCTCAGCCCCTATACTACAACCCCCATCATGGATCAGAGTCTGTTCCATGATGGGGGTTGTAGTACAAACACTAATGTAGCCTCCCCAGCCACCAGCAGACTCCCGCAGCTGGCGAACTACTACTCCCATCATGGAAACAAGTCTGTTCCATGATGGGAGTAGTAGTAGTCCATCAGCACTGCAGGAGTCTGCTGATGTCACCTCTTCTGAGCATGCTCAGAAGTAATAACAGATATGATAAAACAGGTGCAAACAGATGACAAAGACTCATCCATTTGCCATAAACTTCAATGTTAAAATTTTAACGGCCGTTATTCCGCCTTTATTTTTGATAAGAAAAATTAGTGCATGTGCCGTTTTTCTTCCGTCACAAATAACTTTCGTTATTAATGACGGGCCATAATGGGTCATAATGGATAATCAAAAAATCCCATAGACTTTAATGGGATTTTGTTATAGTGTGAAAGGGGCCTTAGAGTGGAAACAGAAAGATGATTTCCCCCCCCCCCCTCTACTGCCCATAACAGCAGGGGGTACAAGTGCTCTGTCTCGTTATTTAGCAGGTTTTCTCAATTTATACAGTGACAAGCTTAGTTAACACCTAGCAAACTGCTCAATTGCAATACATTTTGTCATGGTAAAGCAATATGGAGGCCCACAGTAATAGCCTAGAGGCAGATACCTCTCTGTCAAGATAACAGACCGGTTATGGACGTGTAAAAGGTCATACGTATATTTTAACCCCTCTCATCACCGTGATCCTTTACAGCACTATGTACTGTGATGCATTGAGGGTTTTCTGTTTTCTGGTTGAGGAGCACTGGAAACATGACCTGTGGTTTACAAATGCCTTTCTCTTTATAGAGGTCACTGTAAATAGTTACCGCTGCTATATGACCTGATCAACTCCAAGCAAAAGCCTTCTGTACTCCACGGCATCACTGATGACTAACCCTACATAGTTCCTGTACAAAAGCCCATCAGTCACACTCACACACACACACGTACGCACACACACACACACACGTACGCACACACACACACACACGTACGCACACACACACACACACGTACGTACACACACACACACGTACGTACACACACACACACGTACGTACACACACACACACGTACGTACACACACACACACACACGTACACACACACACACGTACACACACGTACACACACACACACATACACACACACGTACACACACACACACGTACACACACACACGTACACACACACACACACGTACACACACACACACACGTACACACACGTACACACACACACACACGTACACACACACACACACACGTACACACACACACACGTACACACACACACACACACGTACACACACACACACGTACACACACACACACACACGTACACACACACACACACACACACACACACACACACACGTACACACACACACACGTACACACACACACACGTACACAC